>NC_079173.1:3483111-3643111 GCF_947568905.1 Ostrea edulis | reverse complement strand
GGACTTCCAGAGGCTCTCTTGGCCTTCAGACCACTGAAAGCTGAGCTAATTTTATTCTTTATGACAGCTGCCTTGGTTCCCGGACTTTTCTTGATATCACTGGCATTATCCTCTTTCTCTACAGACTCTGAGCTTTCTTTATCAACATTTGTCTTGTCACTTTCTCTTGTACTTAGTGACTCTGTATCAGTCCCAGAATGCCGAGTGTCACATGACTGTTTATTAGAAGCTGATTGGTGTATTTGCTGTTCTGATGATTCTACTTCCCGTATGGATTCTTTGTGTTCAAAACTCAACAGTAGTCTATCTTCTTCCCATGAGAAACAGTCTTCTTGATCAATCTTCTGGATGCTTTCTGGCGAGTCTAATTCTTCTATACCTTCACTCCTTTTCAGAACTTCCCGAGCATCCTCTAAGTTCAAAGAAAGTTCAAACTTTGAAACTTCGTCCTCTTCATCAGTCAAGTCTTCTAAACGATCTTTCACTTCTTCGACATTTATCACAGAATCAGTCTGTTTCAACGTTGTCCCTGTCTGAATTGCACTCAGTTTGGTAATATCCTTCACATTGGCTAGAGGATCATTTGGAAATGAAATAGAGTGGTCACTTTGAAAAGTAGACATTGTTTCTCCTACATTTTCATAATCCAGAGCAAAGCTTTCAGAGAGAGTGCGTTTTACATTATAACGACCAAATTTGCTTTTCTTACCAGAGTTATCTCCCCCTGTATCTGATAGACTTCTTACAGGTTTAGGCTGAACATCATCACGTGGTTGTTTGTCACAGTCCTGAGCGGTATCAACATTCTTAATTCTGTCCTGTGCACTTGTATCCTCTGAATATTTGCTCCGGTTCATCCCATCTCTTGGAATTTCAAGTTCCTCTGGTTCACTGCAGGAATTTTGTGTCACTTCCTATCAAAAAAAAAAAAAAAATATTATTACATGCATGTATAAGTTTCATAAAAAATGTTTGTGAAAGAACATTGGCTATGCACCACTGGAGTACACGATATGCCAGAGGTTTTTGGGGGGTCTGTAGAGGGCTGAAAATCGGTCCCATTCCCAATGCTGAAAAGCAGGTGTTTTTTCCAAAATATTCCCAAATGATGGATGCTTTGATGAGAATATGCCATGAAGGGCCATCCAACATCAGTGCCACTCTGTTGCAAAAAATCAAATGTCAGTCAGTCCACCAGACTTTTAACCAGTGACAGACTGATGGGCATAATTATGTTAATTTCGAGCCCTGTTTCTATATATTAAGTCTTTGCAACCTTCAAAACCTGTAGTCATGGTGACTGTATAAACAAAAATTAATATACGCGACGGGAGGATGCACATATATCTAGACTAAAAACTGTATCTTTGTAGTTCTTGAAAACATTTTTAAATTAAGAGAATTTCCTTATACCGTATAGCAGGTTTTTTTTCCCTGTGGGTCTAAAATTTAGCGATTTGCTAGCTCAAAGGTATGCTAATGATTTTAGCAGAATAAATTTAGGCAGGCAAGGAAGAGTCATCTCTCTTGCAAATACTGCAATAGTTAGTGAAATTTTGGCGGAAAGATATCTAACTGCTAAAATAAGCCAAATTCATAACCCCGCAGAAAAAAAAACCTGCTATACGATATACTTAAATGTGAAAAATTAAAACGCCACTGCTGCCCCTGAGTAGTGCTTCTGGAATCTGGGGATTTGAAGAGCTTGGATCTCTATTATACAAAGACGATTCTGCACAACTTGGATCTTTATTATATGAGGACGATTCTATGCAACTTATGGCTTTCATGGTCCAGTGGTTTTGAAGAAAAAAGTTTTTTAAACAGCCCCTGCCTCCACTTCTATTCTACTCGTGTGCATGGTCCTTCATTTGAACAAACTTGAATCCCTTTTGTGCTAAGTTTGATTGAAACTGGCTGTGCGGTTGTTGAAAAGAAATTGAAAATGTGAAAAAGTTTACAGAGAGACAGTAGGATGATACGTAAACTTGAATACTTGGCTTAAGCTTTACAGAGAGACAGTGGGGTGATACGTAAACTTGAATACTTGGCTTAAGCTTTACAGAGAGACAGTGGGATGATACGTAAACTTGAATACTTGGCTTAAGCTTTACAGAGAGACAGTGGGATGATACGTAAACTTGAATACTTGGCTTAAGCTTTACAGAGAGACAGTAGGATGATACGTAAACTTGAATACTTGGCTTAAGCTTTACAGAGAGACAGTGGGATGATACGTAAACTTGAATACTTGGCTTAAGCTGTACCTGATCTTCTTTACTGTGTGCATTGTTGTATTTGACCTTCTCGTCATGGTAACAGACCTCCAAAAATTCCTCACTACTGTCAGAACAAGCTGTGTTTCTCAGTGTGGGGGACAACTGCCGGTTTAGCTCCACACTGGATGATTCTTCTAATCCAAATTCAATCATACCTATTGATAAAATTTGTTGACATAAGTTAATTAGCTAATACAACAAAACGTGCTTATAACGAAGCGCTGGGGGGGGGGGGGGGGGGGGGGGGACTATTTGGATTCCCTATATTAAATATGATTTTGATTCGTTATGTTAAATGTGATTCGTATATTCATGGGCCACAACGGTCACCTGAGTATCAGTGGTCCTGCTCTGTTGAATCTACTTCTGTGCAAATGTATGTCGACTGAGTGAAATTAAAAAAAAAAACACATTGGTCCTGCTGTACTTCAGAAGAAAAATTCTAAAAGATTTTCTATACTCTTTATTCCCATGAAACACATTTTAACCCCCTTCGTCTGAGTGAAGTGATATACAGCACCTTTACAATTCGATATGAATCACGATACAATAGTCTCGATTCGTTAGACAATTATTTTCTACTTGATTCCATAACATACAACGAGAATCTTATATGTTGCTATTCATCGATAAAGTTCAACAACTAGTGCATTTAATTTGTTTATTGCTATCTGTAATGTATATTAAGACAGAAATACAATGTGTGACTATATTTGTTGCTTGGTTGTATATTGGCAATGTTTAACGTTCTGCTCGAGAATCTCGAACTCATATGGAGATGTTACCATTGCCAGTGAAGGGCTGCAAAACACAGGCCTATGCTCGGCACTTGCGGCCTTTGAGCAGGGAGGGATCTTTATCGTGCCACACCTGCAGTGACACGGGGCCTCGGTTTTTGCAGTCTCATCCGAAGGACCCCAATTAGTCGCGACACCTATTATGACAACCAAGGGGTACTGAGGACCTGTTTTAACTCGGATTCCCACAGGATGTGACTACATTTAAAAAATGATTAAAGAAACCAAATTTTTCATACAAGAGATATATGCATGTTGAGGTGGCATATTTCAATAATGACACATTGATTGAACCTAAATTAAACAACCAGAGAACTCCCACTGAAAGGAAATACATATTCTATCTTTTAAAAGAATCTAAATTGATCTGGTATGAATTGAACATCAAAGCTAACATGAGTTTCTGGTACGGCCATGTTTAATTTATCTAAATGAATACAGAAATTGTGAATGCTTGGGTTATCTCGGAGTATTGGGCTCGTTGGATTTCAAGGGTTTTTTTTTTGGGGGGGGGGGGGGGGGGGAGGTAGCATTGCTATAAGCATACAAGAAACAAATCAAATAACAGAATATAAATATAGGAGAACAGATACACGTAACTCTTTTTAGCCATGTTGCTTACCCATGATTGAAACCTCATAAAAATCGATAATTCATAAAGAACCAAAGCCACAAATAGCCTAAAATAAAGAACCAAAGCCACAAATAGCCTAAAATAAAGAACCAAAGCCACAAATAGCCTAAAATAAAGAACCAAAGCCACAAATAGCCTAAAATAAAGAACCAAAGCCACAAATAGCCTGATAATTCATAAAGAACCAAAGCCACAAATAGCCTAAAATAAAGAACCAAAGCCACAAATAGCCTAAAATAAAGAACCAAAGCCACAAATAGCCTAAAATAAAGAACCAAAGCCACAAATAGCCTAAAATAAAGAACCAAAGCCACAAATAGCCTAAAATGAATTTTGGAAGTAATAATAATAATAAAGCCTTTTTTTTTTTTTTTATCCCGGATTACATATTTAGCGATAATGCTAGTTTTCAATATGGTCCTGCATATAACATACATACAGACAGATATTAGTAAAATAAACACAGATTAAAAGAAGTAGAATACATATAAACTTAAGAAATAATTATGAATGTAAGATAAATAGAATACAAAATGAAGTTTAAAAAGTAACACACTTTATTTTACTCAAAATTACAGGGCCATATTTGGGATTCATATTTGGGATTCGTATTTGGGATTCATATTTGGGATTCATATTTGGGATTCATATTTGGGATTCGTATTTGGGATTCGTATTTGGGATTCGTGGCTCTTGTTCTTTGCTACTTTTAACTGTCATCTTACATCAATTGTTGTGAGAGACATTTCAGCCAATGAAATAAATGGAAATATCAATGTCATCTACTTTTCATCAATCACAGAAAATGGAAACACAAACTCCCCAAAAACATTTCAAATCAATGGAAGTGAAAGAAAGGAAAGTTAATTTCAGCGTCCTGTTCTGAACCGAATTGAGCTAATCCTGAATCATCCCAGCCCTAACATCCTGTTCTGCTGAAGGGTGTAGATGTAGTTCAAGTTACTAAAACTTCACCTCAGTGAAGAGCAATAATCTGTAGGAGATAAGGCTTTCAGTGTATGAATTAAAACTGTGGCTCCAATACTTTTGATGGGAAAGCAAGATAAATCTTACCTGGAAAAAGGGAGAGAACTGCTAAAATTGTGTTGCACAGAGTCTGCACTGGGGCACCAATGAAGAGAACCTGAAGAAAAAATAAAGATGATTGACATAAAGCTATGATGATATTGCTCACCTGAGCATTCTAAGTTTCTTCTTAATTTGTGTATGCAACAGGAAAGAAGAAAATGCAATGGGCCAAACCAAGATTGAAGACTGAATTCAAAGTTACCCTTCTCTCCAACAGAATGAGCTTGAACAGCAAAACTATTTTGTGTCTGAACTGTGTTACAGCATCTCGAACAGACATTCCTGAAAAAGTAAACAAGAGGTGTGTTACAATTGTTACTTTGTGTATACAGTAATATAAGACATATTGCCAGTACTTAGTGTGAATCATTTTCACCACAGTCACTCAAAGCAGCTTAACAATCACTCAAAAGCAGCTTAACAATCACTCAAACCAGTTTATAAATCACTCAAAAGGAACTTAACAATCACTCAAAAGCAGCTTAAGAATCACTCAAAAACAGCTTAACAATCACTAAAAAGCAGCTTAACAATCACTCAAACCAGTTTATAAATCGCTCAAAAGCAGCTTAACAATCACTTAAATGCAGCTTAACAATCACTCAAAAGCAGCTTAACAATCACTTAAATGCAGCTTAACAATCACTCAAAAGCAGCTTAACAATCACTCAAAAGGAACTTAACATTCACTTAATCTGAAGCAGCTTCATTCCATTCTTTTTCTTTCTATAGTCAATTCATGATATTTGCTTGTGCATGTCAAGTGATGAACTCAACCGTAAGTGATGAACTCAACCAAAAGTGATGAACTCAACCGAAAGTGATGAACTCAATTGAAAGTAATGAACTCAACCGAAAGTAATGAACTCAATTGAAAGTGATGAAAGTTATTGCTTATTTGATAGCATTATTATGTCATGAATAAGACTTTCCCCGCCTTTTTTTAAAAAAAAAAGCGTAACTGTTAAATTTCATCCAGATTATTGCTTAGAAAAAAGTGTGCCCATCTGTCTACCAAAATGAATTAATATATATTGTGTATTAATAAAAGATGAAAAATGTATTTGATCAAAATATGAATTTGCTTGATGCATGGGCTGTATGTTTTCTGGGGAAAAAACTCCCTGAATTTATCAATTTTTTCATTGATTTTGGCATTTTTGCAATTTTATGCCAACTTCACGCTCCTGTCGTATAACACAAAACGAGTCTGGATCAAATCAAACGTTTGAATTTCCTTATCTATCCCTTATTCCGATAACAGATTTTGGGACCCCTACTGAAATCATCCATTTTCTGGGCCCAGATGATGATAGAAACTCTAGCGATACTTTTCTTTAGACTGTAAGTAAGAGGTAGAAGTTACAATAATTTCAGTCGAGTACAGTGATTTTAAATACGGGTAGTTTGAGTACTGATTAATCATCAGTTATCAATCCTAACTAATCTTTCCGGTCTTGAGGGTCGGCAGTAGAGAGCTCAAGAGCTGGAGATCTGAGGTGAGATCTGCCATGCGTGCAGCTAGCCAGATACCTGGAAGGGGGCCCACTAGTGTGGACACTACCCGTAATTCTGCACCGAAAAAAAAATGAGCCGACAACAACTAATCAGCAGGCACTAATGTATGTAATGTTTACACGAGTATTTCACATGCACTAACATATGTAATGTTTACACGAGTATTTCACATGCACTAACATATGTAATGTTTACACGAGTATTTCACATGCACTAACATATGTAATGTTTACACGAGTATTTCACAGGCAACTTCTGACCAGGATTTCTCCAAGGAAACTAAGTCGAAACTTGGACTTAAATCTCAGATTTTGATTGCTCAAATAAAAGAAAGCTCTAACTTAAGAGTTTGAGATTTGAGGGGGGGGGGGGGGGGGGGAGGAGAGAAATCTATTAAAATTT
The DNA here is from genome assembly GCF_947568905.1 of Ostrea edulis. Classification (NCBI taxonomy): domain Eukaryota; kingdom Metazoa; phylum Mollusca; class Bivalvia; order Ostreida; family Ostreidae; genus Ostrea; species Ostrea edulis. Next base: position 3,636,392 of record NC_079173.1, on the reverse strand, counting down.
CCTGGGACTCATCATAAGTTTTGGGGACTTGGCCTTTCCAAAAACAAGAGCACAGGCTCCATGATCATAAACTGAGAACATACTTTCATCAAACTTAAGATTTTGTATATACCAATGGCTTGTTAAAATCACATAAACTCTTTGCATCAAATTTAAGATGTTTGATTTGATTTGATGTTTTCTGCCACACTCAACAATTTTTCAGTTATATGGTGGCACCCAGTTTTTGTTGGTGGAAGAGAGAACCCAGATACAATGCACCTGGGAAGAGACCACCGACCATCCGAAAGTAAACTGGGAAACTTTCTCACTTACCGGCGCGAGCGGGATTCGAACCCGTGCCGACAAAGGTGAGAGGCCGTGTGATTTTGAGCGCGATGTTCTAACCACTCGGCCACAGAGGAATTTAAGATGTAATTTCACAATGAATTTTAAACCATTGACTTGTCAACATCAATACTTCATGAAATAGATCAATTTGAAAATTCAACTTGGGTCTATATATTTTTATCAGTTTATGATCATGGAACCAGGCTTGGTTTTCTCGAGAAAATCTCAAACTTAAGTTTGTGTGTCCTTTTATTTGAGCAATCAAAATCTTAGCAAAATCTAACATCACTCCAACTTTCGACTTAAGTTTCTTTCGAGAGCCCTGATGATATTGAATAACTGCATACTATTAGTTACACAGTTAGTTAGTGACCTGATACGGAAAAATACATGGTGTGAAAAGAAAACCCGTATCGGGCTCGGCTTCGCCTCGCCCGATACGGGTTTTCTTTTCACACCATGTATTTTTCCGTATCAGGTCACTAACTAACTGTGTAACGAATTTATCACGTCGAAGACCTCTAACTGTGTATGTGGGGGGTCTATATCATACAACTTAGTCAAATGTCTTTCCTTTTGACACGGCTGCAAGTCGAACCCGACGATAAATAAAATTACTCGCCCAATACGGATTTTACTCGCATGATACGGTTTTTTTCACGGCGTCATGTGACCAAGATCTGACCAATTAGATTTCAACAATTTTGTCTGAGGCGTGATAAAATGTATATCCGGGTGTTTTTGTATATCTTGTTGGTATGGTGTGCAGTAATATCTAGAAGTGTAGAAATATCATGTTTTGGGAAGTTTTACCTAGGAAAACCTGCGATCCATCCCTCAGACTTTCTGTCATGGACAAACAGAGATTTTTGTATGTGTCCTGCAGCAGCTCCACTTTACTGAAATCCAGCTCTTCAAAATAAGCATGTGTAATCAGCTCCAACTTGGCCTGGATTAATCCATAGAGAGGCTGTAAAAGAGATCCAAAATGACTGGATTAATCCATAGAGAGGCTGTAAAAGAGATCCAAAATGACTGGATTGATCCGTAGAGAGGCTGTAAAAGAGATCCAAAATGACTGGATTAATCCATAGAGAGGCTGTAAAAGAGATCCAAAATGACTGGATTGATCCGTAGACAGGCTGTAAAAGAGATCCAAAATGACTGGATTAATCCATTGAGAGGCTGTAAAAGAAGTCCAAAATGACTGGATTAATCCGTAGAGAGGCTGTAAAAGAGATCCAAAATGACTGGATTAATCCATAGAGAGGCTGTAAAAGAAATCCAAAATGACTGGATTAATCCATAGAGAGGCTGTAAAAGAAATCCAAAATGATTTAACTCAAAAAAGAAATTGTACAAAGCATTATATGAACTACATTTTATGAAAATGAAAAAACACCTGGGGAAAACAATCTGTTTCATAGGTTTATGAATGAAATATTGAATGTAAATTGATCATAAAATATAAAAAAATAAATGATATTGTAACCGGTAAATGTATTCTCCTCAAATTGGAGACTCACAGTCCTTCCTGTACCCAAAAATACAACAGGGTGTACCAAAACAATCCTTAACAGCCTTCAGGACATTGTCAGGTGGTATAAAGACATACTACAGGGTGTATCAAAAACGATCCTGAACAGCCTTCAGGACATTGTCAGGTGGTATAAAGACATACTACAGGGTGTATCAAAAACGATCCTGAACAGCCTTCAGGACATTGTCAGGTGGTATGAAGACATACTACAGGGTGTACCAAAAACGATCCTTAACAGCCTTCAGGATACTGTCAGATGGTATGAAGACGTGGCACTACAGGGTGTTGCTGCTGAGCTTCGTGTCAACAGAGCTCACATTTGGCTGGCAATCCTGGGAATCTGCCATGCAGCCTCGCACTCCTGTATGTGCTTTGACAAGCCTTGTGTTTCTTATGTGCGGGTGTGGTGCCTGTGTTGAATCACAAAGTGACAATGCCACTGGACCACTCATGCTGCCAAATCCAATTCACATACAGAAGACTTGTAATTAGTTCTAAAAAACCAGAGGTGTTCTTGTGACGCTTCTATGATAACAATCAGTCAGCACACAATGCCCCAATTCCTCACAATCTGATTGGATGATTATCACCTCCTTCCTAATTGTTAATGTTTGGTTGGAAAGCAAAAATTCAAAATAGGTAAAATAGGTCATTTTTCAAATCGTGATCAGGAAAGTGGGACTGATTGGAGTAAATCAGGAAAATCCAGTCAGAATCAGTTATCAGAAAGAAAGAGCTTATAGTTACAGACAGCTTATTATGAACACTTCTTCTGTCTTACCAGTCTACTCAACACACAGACACTTTTCTGGACTGTGCTCCTGGTTACATCTGAGGATTTCTTCAGTAAAGCCTGAAAAAAAGAAAGAAACAATATTTTCTCAATTTCTTCATTTCCAGGCCATGTTCAGTACAAATGTCTTTCCAAAGTCTGTTAAGTAAATATACTTTAAGGACAACATGTGTTTGTTTTCTGTCCCGCTGAGAATTTCTCATATTGAGACATCACCAGCTGCAGGTGACGTGTCACAAACTTAGACCGATGTATACCGCTTAGGGCCGTACAAGTGAGGGCTCAGGGCCGTACAAGTGAGGGCTCAGGGCCGTACAAGTGAGGGCTCAGGGCCGTACAAGTGAGGGCTCAGGGCCGTACAAGTGAGGGGTCTGTATCGTGACATGAGGGGTCTGTATCGTGACATGAGGGTTCTTTATCATGACATGAGGGTTCTTTATCGTGACATGAGGGTTCTTTATCATGACATGAGGGTTCTTTATCGTGACATGAGGGTTCTGTATCGTGACATGAGGGTTCTTTATCATGACATGAGGGTTCTTTATCGTGACATGAGGCGTGACATGAGGGTTCTTTATCGTGACATGAGGGTTCTTTATCATGACATGAGGGTTCTTTATCATGACATGAGGGTTCTTTATCGTGACATGAGGGTTCTTTATCGTGACATGAGGGTTCTTTATCATGACATGAGGGTTCTTTATCGTGACATGAGAGTTCTTTATCGTGACATGAGGGTTCTTTATCGTGACATGAGGGTTCTTTATCGTGACATGAGGGTTCTTTATCGTGACATGAGGGTTCTTTATCGTGACATGAGGGTTCTTTATCGTGACATGAGGGTTCTGTATCGTGACATGAGGGTTCTTTATCGTGACATGAGGGTTCTTTATCGTGATATGAGGGTTCTGTATCGTGACCTGTAACTCTCACTTCTAAGTGCTGGGTGTTTGGCCAAGCAGCAGTCACTACCTATACTTAAATCTTCAGTCGGACATGGCTAAGGCACGAGGTGGCCTTGAACTCATGACCTCCCCATCATGAAGTAATGTTAATAGTGGTATTTAGAAAGTTTGAATAATACACAATTCTTCAACAAAATCAATGAAATGATTGGATAAGGATTTTATCAATTTTGACAATAATATAACTTAACCAATTTTCATGAAGAGAAATTGATACAGGTACAGGTATATGGCTTTTTCCATGACAACAATGAAAGGTGAAGATAACGAACAGTGATCAATCTCATAACTCCTACAAGCAATTCAAAGTAGATAGTTGGGCAAACAGTGACACCTGGATATACCAGAGGTGGGATCAAGTGCCTAGGAGGAGTAAGCATCCCCTCTCGACTGGTCACACCCGCCGTGAGCCTTTTAAATGAAGTGCCTTTTTACAGAAATTACAGTGTGATGAAATGTTACATAGTGACTGAAAACAAATGTATTGTTACCATAGGGTGATCAGATACAGACTTATTGAGCAAAGCAGACGTGGCTCGGTCTGTTGAGTCTAGTCCGTAACAGATTCAACAGCAGACAAAAAGCAGATGCATATTCTGATGGCAAACACAAAGTAAACTCTGGGGCTGCTTTCTGCATCTCATGCAGTGTTAGGTTGTGTCTGGTTAGAACACTGTATTTTGTTAGGTTGTGTCTGGTTGGAGGCTTGTTGGGACACTGTGCCTGTTGTTTGTTAGGGTGTACCTGGTTGGGACACTCTGGGTCTGTTTTTGTTAGGTTGTACCTGGTTGGGACACTCTGGGTCTGTTTTTGTTAGGTTGTACCTGGTTGGAACACTGTATCTGTTATTTGTTAGGTTGTACCTGGTTGAGACACTCTGGGTCTGTTTTTGTTAGGTTGTACCTGGTTGGGACACTGTATCTGTTGTTGGTTAGGATGTACCTGGTTGAGACACTCTGGGTCTGTTTTTGTTAGGTTGTACCTGGTTGGGACACTCTGGGTCTGTTTTTGTTAGGTTGTACCTGGTTGGGACACTGTGTCTGTTGCTTGTTAGGTTGTACCTGGTTGAAACACTCTGGGTCTGTTTTTGTTAGGTTGTGTGTAGCTAGAACACTGTGGGGCCCAAACCTCATGTTAGCTGATAGTATATTAACATGTTTAATAATCAACACAATTCGAAGCACATAAATCTCTTTCTGCCTTGATAAAGTAGTCTCCATTATATATTCATATTTCCATTGTTTTGTCTGTGATGTCTTTACAAATTGTAATGATAGTCATTTCCTCATCAATTCAAAGTGATGCAGTTATATATATTACATCTATTTTAACAGCTAGGAATTCTAACAGTTGTAACTATTACATCTATTTTAACAGCTAGGAATTCTAACAGTTATATATATTACATCTATTTTAACAGCTAGGAATTCTAACAGTTATATATATTACATCTATTTTAACAGCTAGGAATTCTAACAGTTATATATATTACATCTATTTTAACAGCTAGGAATTCTAACAGTTGTAACTATTACATCTATTTTAACAGCTAGGAGTTCTAACAGTATACAGTTATTGACTGGGTTTGAGGACAACAGCTGTTTTGTTTGACCCGAGGACGGATCTGTTGCGCGAAGCCGTAGGCTGAGGGCAACAGATCCATTCGAGGGTCAAACAAAACAGCTGTTGTCCGAGGACACAGTCTATAACTGTTTTGTTATACACCTTCATTTTTTAAAGGTTGTTTCTACAAGGTGCATACGTTTTCTTGACTTCGAACTTTTAACAAGACAGTGTAATTGCGTACAACTATAGTTTAAAATAAAACATACCTAATATCCGAATTAATAATCAATCATTACATTTTTCATATTCCTGCTTAGCGTTTCATCTAATAAATTCTGTATTTCATCATCAGGTAAATCACTGAACCTCGTCATTACGTAAACAAAGCTGCAGTCCGAGAATCACGTGACTTGCGTAGCCAATGGAAATAAGACAGACTATTGCCCGGTCAACAGTTCGTAAACTGTTGACCGGTCAATAGACCACAAGTGTGAGAGTTGATTTAACAGTTAAAATGTTAGTTCTAAATCGTATTAGTTTTATATAGGAAAAAAATGAAGGTGTATAACAATTGTAACTATTACATCTATTTTAACAGCTAGGAATTCTAACAGTTGTAACTATTACATCTATTTTAACAGCTAGGAATTCTAACAGTTATATATATTACCATCTATTTTAACAGCTAGGAATTCTAACAGTTGTAACTATTACATCTATTTTAACAGCTAGGAATTCTAACAGTTATATATATTACATCTATTTTAACAGCTAGGAATTCTAACAGTTGTAACTATTACATCTATTTTAACAGCTAGGAATTCTAACAGTTGTAATTATTACATCTATTTTAACAGCTAGGAGTTCTAACAGTTATATATATTACATCTATTTTAACAGCTAGGAATTCTAACAGTTGTAACTATTACATCTATTTTAACAGCTAGGAATTCTAACAGTTATATATATTACATTTATTTTAACAGCTAGGAATTCTAACGGTTGTAACTATTACATCTATTTTAACAGCTAGGAGTTCTAACAGTTGTAACTATTACATCTATTTTAACAGCTAGGAATTCTAACAGTTATATATATTACATCTTTTTTAACAGCTAGGAATTCTAACAGTTATATATATTACATCTATTTTAACAGCTAGGAGTTCTAACAGTTGTAACTATTACATCTATTTTAACAGCTAGGAATTCTAACAGTTATATATATTACATTTATTTTAACAGCTAGGAATTCTAACGGTTGTAACTATTACATCTATTTTAACAGCTAGGAGTTCTAACAGTTGTAACTATTACATCTATTTTAACAGCTAGGAGTTCTAACAGTTGTAACTATTACATCTATTTTAACAGCTAGGAGTTCTAACAGTTGTAACTATTACATCTATTTTAACAGCTAGGAATTCTAACAGTTGTAACTATTACATCTATTTTAACAGCTAGGAATTCTAACAGTTATATATATTACATCTATTTTAACAGCTAGGAGTTCTAACAGTTGTAACTATTACATCTATTTTAACAGCTAGGAATTCTAACAGTTATATATATTACATCTATTTTAACAGCTAGGAGTTCTAACAGTTGTAACTATTACATCTATTTTAACAGCTAGGAATTCTAACAGTTATATATATTACATCTATTTTAACAGCTAGGAATTCTAACAGTTGTAACTATTACATCTATTTTAACAGCTAGGAATTCTAACAGTTGTAACTATTACATCTATTTTAACAGCTAGGAGTTCTAACAGTATACAGTTATTGACTGGGTTTGAGGACAACAGCTGTTTTGTTTGACCCGAGGACGGATCTGTTGCGCGAAGCCGTAGGCTGAGGGCAACAGATCCATTCGAGGGTCAAACAAAACAGCTGTTGTCCGAGGACACAGTCTATAACTGTTTTGTTATACACCTTCATTTTTTAAAGGTTGTTTCTACAAGGTGCATACGTTTTCTTGACTTCGAACTTTTAACAAGACAGTGTAATTGCGTACAACTATAGTTTAAAATAAAACATACCTAATATCCGAATTAATAATCAATCATTACATTTTTCATATTCCTGCTTAGCGTTTCATCTAATAAATTCTGTATTTCATCATCAGGTAAATCACTGAACCTCGTCATTACGTAAACAAAGCTGCAGTCCGAGAATCACGTGACTTGCGTAGCCAATGGAAATAAGACAGACTATTGCCCGGTCAACAGTTCGTAAACTGTTGACCGGTCAATAGACCACAAGTGTGAGAGTTGATTTAACAGTTAAAATGTTAGTTCTAAATCGTATTAGTTTTATATAGGAAAAAAATGAAGGTGTATAACAATTGTAACTATTACATCTATTTTAACAGCTAGGAATTCTAACAGTTGTAACTATTACATCTATTTTAACAGCTAGGAATTCTAACAGTTATATATATTACCATCTATTTTAACAGCTAGGAATTCTAACAGTTGTAACTATTACATCTATTTTAACAGCTAGGAATTCTAACAGTTATATATATTACATCTATTTTAACAGCTAGGAATTCTAACAGTTGTAACTATTACATCTATTTTAACAGCTAGGAATTCTAACAGTTGTAATTATTACATCTATTTTAACAGCTAGGAGTTCTAACAGTTATATATATTACATCTATTTTAACAGCTAGGAATTCTAACAGTTGTAACTATTACATCTATTTTAACAGCTAGGAATTCTAACAGTTATATATATTACATTTATTTTAACAGCTAGGAATTCTAACGGTTGTAACTATTACATCTATTTTAACAGCTAGGAGTTCTAACAGTTGTAACTATTACATCTATTTTAACAGCTAGGAATTCTAACAGTTATATATATTACATCTTTTTTAACAGCTAGGAATTCTAACAGTTATATATATTACATCTATTTTAACAGCTAGGAGTTCTAACAGTTGTAACTATTACATCTATTTTAACAGCTAGGAATTCTAACAGTTATATATATTACATTTATTTTAACAGCTAGGAATTCTAACGGTTGTAACTATTACATCTATTTTAACAGCTAGGAGTTCTAACAGTTGTAACTATTACATCTATTTTAACAGCTAGGAGTTCTAACAGTTGTAACTATTACATCTATTTTAACAGCTAGGAGTTCTAACAGTTGTAACTATTACATCTATTTTAACAGCTAGGAATTCTAACAGTTGTAACTATTACATCTATTTTAACAGCTAGGAATTCTAACAGTTATATATATTACATCTATTTTAACAGCTAGGAGTTCTAACAGTTGTAACTATTACATCTATTTTAACAGCTAGGAATTCTAACAGTTATATATATTACATCTATTTTAACAGCTAGGAGTTCTAACAGTTGTAACTATTACATCTATTTTAACAGCTAGGAATTCTAACAGTTATATATATTACATCTATTTTAACAGCTAGGAATTCTAACAGTTGTAACTATTACATCTATTTTAACAGCTAGGAATTCTAACAGTTGTAACTATTACATCTATTTTAACAGCTAGGAATTCTAACAGTTATATATATTACATTTATTTTAACAGCTAGGAATTCTAACAGTTGTAATTATTACACCTATTTTAACAGCTAGGAATTCTAACAGTTGTAACTATTACATCTATTTTAACAGCTAGGAGTTCTAACAGTTATATATATTACATCTATTTTAACAGCTAGGAATTCTAACAGTTATATATATTACATTTATTTTAACAGCTAGGAATTCTAACAGTTATATATATTACATCTATTTTAACAGCTAGGAATTCTAACGGTTGTAACTATTACATCTATTTTAACAGCTAGGAATTCTAACAGTTATAACTATTACATCTATTTTAACAGCTAGGAATTATGAGAGTTGTATATATTTCATCTATTTTAACAGCTAGGAATTCTAACAGTTATATATATTACATCTATTTTAACAGCTAAGAATTCTAACAGTTATATATATTACATCTATTTTAACAGCTAAGAATTCTAACAGTTATATATATTACATCTATTTTAACAGCTAGGAATTCTAACAGTTGTAACTATTACATCTATTTTAACAGCTAGGAATTCTAACAGTTATATATATTACATCTATTTTAACAGCTAGGAATTCTAACAGTTGTAACTATTACATCTATTTTAACAGCTAGGAATTCTAACAGTTGTAATTATTACACCTATTTTAACAGCTAGGAATTCTAACAGTTGTAACTATTACATCTATTTTAACAGCTAGGAGTTCTAACAGTTATATATATTACATTTATTTTAACAGCTGGGAATTCTAACAGTTGTAACTATTACATCTATTTTAACAGCTAGGAGTTCTAACAGTTGTAACTATTACATCTATTTTAACAGCTAGGAGTTCTAACAGTTGTAACTATTACATCTATTTTAACAGCTAGGAATTCTAACAGTTATATATATTACATCTATTTTAACAGCTAGGAATTCTAACAGTTGTAACTATTACATCTATTTTTACAGCTAGGAATTCTAACAGTTATATATATTACATCTATTTTAACAGCTAGGAATTCTAACAGTTGTAACTATTACATCTATTTTAACAGCTAGGAATTCTAACAGTTGTAATTATTACATCTATTTTAACAGCTAGGAATTCTAACAGTTGTAACTATTACATCTATTTTAACAGCTAGGAGTTCTAACAGTTATATATATTACATCTATTTTAACAGCTAGGAATTCTAACAGTTGTAACTATTACATCTATTTTAACAGCTAGGAATTCTAACAGTTATATATATTACATCTATTTTAACAGCTAGGAATTCTAACAGTTGTAACTATTACATCTATTTTTACAGCTAGGAATTCTAACAGTTATATATATTACATCTATTTTAACAGCTAGGAATTCTAACAGTTGTAACTATTACATCTATTTTAACAGCTAGGAATTCTAACAGTTGTAACTATTACATCTATTTTAACAGCTAGGAATTATAAGAGTTGTATATATTACATCTATTTTAACAGCTAGGAATTCTAACAGTTGTAACTATTACATCTATTTTAACAGCTAGGAATTCTAACAGTTGTAACTATTACATCTATTTTAACAGCTAGGAGTTCTAACAGTTGTAACTATTACATCTATTTTAACAGCTAGGAATTCTAACAGTTGTAACTATTACATCTATTTTAACAGCTAGGAGTTCTAACAGTTGTAACTATTACATCTATTTTAACAGCTAGGAATTCTAACAGTTATATATATTACATTTATTTTAACAGCTAGGAATTCTAACAGTTGTAACTATTACATCTATTTTAACAGCTAGGAATTCTAACAGTTATATATATTACATCTATTTTAACAGCTAGGAATTCTAACAGTTATATATATTACATCTATTTTAACAGCTAGGAATTCTAACAGTTGTAACTATTACATCTATTTTAACAGCTAGGAATTCTAACAGTTATAACTATTACATCTATTTTAACAGCTAGGAATTATGAGAGTTGTATATATTTCATCTATTTTAACAGCTAGGAATTCTAACAGTTGTAACTATTACATCTATTTTAACAGCTAGGAATTATAAGACTTGTAACTATTACATCTATTTTAACAGCTAGGAATTATAAGAGTTGTATATATTACATCTATTTTAACAGCTAGGAATTATAAGAGTTGTATATATTACATCTATTTTAACAGATAGGAATTCTAACAGAAATGATAATAGAATGTAAATATGAGAAATGAATTTCATGTTTGAGATTACACAAGTATGAACTACACCGCTTCACGCGGGGATATACTTTTAATGAAGAGTTAATATGCTTCACGCCGGGATATACTTTTAATGAAGAGTTAATATGCTTCATGCAGTACGCCAGCGTAAAGTGTCCCAGTTCATGCCCTCATATATTTTTTAAAATGAAACTTATTTCCTTTAAATGCCTCCTTTATGGCCGAGTCTCTGTGATTCCCGGTACTTACTGATGAGTCTATCTGTCTGTAGCAGGCTACCCCGTACACTCTCTGTGATTCCCGGTACTTACTGATGAGTCTATCTGTCTGTAGCAGGCTACCCCGTATACTGTCCTGTAGGTCCCATCACGAGACGGAAGGTGGAAGTAAATTGTGTCTGTAAACATAAGAGTCATTTATTTCATTATAGAAAGTAATAGACATCTGTCATCTAAAAATTTAAGACTTAAAGAATGTAAATAGCCAAATACATATCAGATCATCTCGGGGTCTCACCAACATTCTATTTCATCTTCAGCTTTTCATGGAGACATATATTGTACATTATCTTTCATCTTTAGCAGTTTCCATTGAGACATAATTGTTCATCATTTTCCATCTTTTAGTAGCAGTCTCTATCATGGCATATACTGTATATTTTATACAATTTTTCATCTTTTAGCAGTATCCAGTGGTTTATTAATTTAAACAATCACACTCTTTACCTTTCGTGTAATTATGTGCTCCGTCGGGAATCGCTAGCGAGGCTAGGTGCTTCCATTCTCCAGGAACCTCGGAACTACCGACGTCATTTCCTTCCACAAGTGGTGGATAGGAATATTCCACCTGGTATGAAACAATCATATCATTTAACTGCATGAAACCTATACCCCTAGATGTGTTGAAGTATCATAAATACCTAGGGGCCATAACTCTGCCAAAAATTAACCAACCTAACCAATAGAAGTACTTGACCTGTGTATTCTCAAGATGTACTAATATCCAAAAGTTCAATTCAAAATGTCCATGTATGGCTGAGCTAACAACATGAAAAAAAGGAATTGTTTGAAATTTTCCAAGTCCAAGGGGCATAACTCTTTCAAAACACTTTTGACCTGACTCAAATACACATGTGATCTGTGAATTTTCATGAAGAAATTGCAAATTAACTCGATCAGACAAAAAATATTCTTTTCATTCCAAAGACAATTTTCAGAATTTAAAGTACATGTAACAGCCAACTAAAGTTGTTTTCAAAGCAATCATCATGGTACACACATGTCCTGATTGTCTTATGAAAAAGTGTGAAACTGAGATACATTTTGGTGCCTAGCTGCTGTCACATACCACAGGATATTGTTATCAATCTAGACATTTAGACCTGTGTATTCTATCTGTGCACCATAGCGTCTTCTCAACTAGAAGAAACCACCGAAAATTGTTATCAAAACACAAGGTGCTAGCTTAACAGACAGGTAACAGCGGTGTAAACTAGTGCTATGTAACAGACAGGTAACAGCGGTGTAAACTAGTGCTATGTAACAGACAGGTAACAGCGGTGTAAACTAGTGCTATGTAACAGACAGGTAACAGCGGTGTAAACTAGTGCTATGTAACAGACAGGTAACAGCGGTGTAAATTAGTGCTATGTAACAGACAGGTAACAGCGGTGTAAACTAGTGCTATGTAACAGACAGGTAACAGCGGTGTAAACTAGTGGTAATTTGCTCGTTACTCTGAGGCAACTTTTTATCAACAAATGAACATTTTTCCACACTTTACCGAAGACTTCGAATACTTCTCCCGGATTCTGTTGTGTGAAGTGAGGAGGCCAATACTAGACACAAAATAATGTAAACAACTAAAAATTCAACAGGTTGGGAACACTTCCCCTATAGCGAGATATTCTCGCTAAAACACGATTATCCCTCTCTAGCGAGAGTAAATATATCCCGTACAACCGAGAAAAACCACCTGTGGAGTACATCTCTTCGTGTTTCACGTGAAAAGAAAAAGTGCTAAAATGTCTGATACTTCTGCAAATATATATTAATCAAAACAAAAACACTCACGATGTGTATTGGATTTCAGATTGCTTCTCTCTTACGCAGCAACTTTGATATGAAATTTCTTGACTATGTTGTCAATTTCATAGAAACAATTCGCTTCATGTTGAGTGCGTGTCGCACTTATTCAGGGTTGCACGGGATTTGCGATTATTTTCAATAAAGACGCCAAAACACCTGTTTATGGTAATGTTTATTTCTCGCTAAAGAGGGATAATCGCGTTTTAGCGAGAATATCTCGCTATAGGGGAAGTGTTCCCAACCTGTTTAATGAAAGGAAAGAGTACGGCCCGGTAATTGATGGGGGACAGGTAGCTGCAATAATGTAGCCCTCTCTGATTTTTTTTTTTTTTTTTTTTTTAGGGAGAGGGCTACAACTCCTTAGGATCTCCGTAATGGTGCAAATGCGGGAGTGATTCACTCCTGCAACATTTGCGCTCATTCTAAACATTTCCTGACTTTCTTTACGTAAATAAAATGATATTCTATGTTTCTTAGTCAATATTTAAATTTACAACCTGCAACTTTAGATTTGTGAGGCTCTATTCTACCGTTTTCAACAATTTCGATAAATTCCAATTTCTCGATTCATATTTGTGCGCCATGTTTGAGGTACTGAAGTTTCAACTTCCGGTTGTCAAGTCATTTGCATATGCCATATAAGGTAGTATTTACATCAATGGACAAGTATGGAGGCGAAAGCTATTTCGTTGGTATTGAAAAGGTTTGAATTTACTATCAAGTTAAAAACCGAACAGCAGAGTGTAAATTCTTTCTGCAACAATATGATTTTCCTTTCTTTGTCGAAGTGGCTCGAGTAACTAAATTTTCGCGCTGATTGTCAATGTTTAGGCTTTTCATTAGATCCACCTACGAGATCTCGCGATAACAAGCATGGCGGAGCAGACGAAGAATTTTGCATGCTGTACATTATATTTAATGAAAAACACCTTTATTAGACATGCCCGAGCACAAAGTTGGTACTCCTTTTGGTGTAAACAACATTTGGGACTAATACACAGAGTTTATTATCGGTTATTCATAAAATTATTTTGCACCATTACGGAGATCCTATGGAACTGTAGCCCTATCCCGAAAACGTCAGAATAAAAAAAATTGGATAGGGCTACATTATTGCAGCTAGGGGACAGGGGCAGAGAGGGATAACGCATTGTGACAAATTAAAATAATTAACTTCTGTGCGTTATCTTTCTAATATGCCTCTGACTGATAGACAGAAACGTGATCAATAGCCCTACATGGACTAGCTGTAAAGGAACTATCTTCATCTTTTTACCTGACATCCCTTTTTGTGATGAAATCCGACCACCACAACGTGGAGCACGGGGGATTCCTGACCGCTGTCAGCAAGACTAACTGACATTTTGGAGGTCTACAGTTACAATCATAATGACAAGTCAACTCTGACAAGTCCGTTAAAAGTCGATCACAATCGCCCACTTCCGGCTTTGTATGTACAAGATAGATCTACCTTTGTTTAATTCGTACTAGATCTAGATCTTAAAAAAAAAAAAAAAAATTGTGAATGCGACATGCCACAACGTAATGTATGACATAAGTTTGTTATTTTAAAAACTGATTTCTGTCTATTTCTAGATAAAGTAAATACAGAAGAGAGAGAGAGAGAGAGAGAGAGAGAGAGAGAGAGAGAGAGAGAGAGAGAGATTAAAACATGTAAAGTGAGGACAATTTTAACCATTTGACAGAAGTTGTGGGAAAGTTAGTACACTGTGAGGACATAAACGTGATCCACAGCATGTGAAAGATGTAGATTCAGCATAAATAGATTAGTGAGGACACGTGGTGCGGGGACATGTTCTCACTAATATTCTCTCTCAAAACCATTTTTTTCACAATTCGAAAGAGAGTATTAGATAAACTTATATAAGTGTCCCTCAATATTTATTGGGGGGTTGGGACCGGTGCATTCCATATTTTTATTTTTAAAAAACCCTATGTCTTATCTTCTAAAAATACAACAGCAACAAAAGTTGCTGTCCTGTATCAGATGTGTAATTAAAGTGTGTGTCCTATCTGATAAATATATATATATATAACGAACACTGATGAATCTCATAACTCCTGTAAGCAATACAAAATAGAGAGTTGGGTAAACACGGCCCCTGGATATACCAGAGGTGGGACCAGGTGCCTAGGAGGAGTAAGCAGACCCTCCGTGAGTCTTACATTTTGATCAGGTAAACGAAGATATCCGTAATCAAAATTACGGAAAAGAACGCAATAAAAATTTAAGGGATATGCTCACACCTTCATTTCAGAATAATTAACCTGCATGATAATTGTGAAGTGCAAATAGACTTCTGATGAGGTGGATCTGCATGCAGCTAAACTTCAATCTATCGATCAATCCAATCAATTTTCACACCGCCGAAACACTTAATTAGTGTAGAGTCAAGTGATTGTTGAGGTATGTGGCTGATGGGAGCCATATGTATTCTTAGATTTATGGGGGCTAGTGTTGAAGTAATTTTGGAGAAATCCTGTAATCTGATACACGAGGTTTGGGACCTTTCAGCGAACATAGTAGATAAACGTGTAGTGAATGGATAAGTTGGCTAATTTGTAATGTCATTAGATTTCTGTAAAACTCCATTGGCGATGATGAAATCGCAGTAAATCAAAGAATTAGGAGCCATGTTTCCTTCCTTGTTAAGCTCCACTGACACACACACATTATATTCTCAAAAACTGTTCTTGATTTCGTTTTTTATTTAATATTTTCGTTTTTATTTATTAATTTCGTTTTTTATTTAATAATTTCGTTTTTTATATAATAATTTCGTTTTTTATATAATAATTTCGTTTTTTATTTAGTTTTCGTTTTTTATATAATAATTTCGTTTTTTATATAATAATTTCGTTTTTTATTTAGTTTTCGTTTTTTATATAATAATTTAGTTTTTTATTTAATAATTTCGTTTTTTATATAATAATTTTGTTTTTTATATAATAATTTCGTTTTTTATTTAGTTTTGGTTTGCACTAATGGGCTTCCGTAGTTAAGTGATGAAAAAGCTTTATCTTTAGTTTAGATATATTTTTTTCTTTATCTAACCTTATGCCAAGAAGGGTACCTGTAAAGTGCGAAACAAAACGAAATCTACCGAAACGAATCGAAATCTACGGAAACGAATCGAAATCTACCGAAACGGAACAGATTGTATAACTGAACACTTTTAATTTTCATAATTGAAAATGGTATCTCATACCCCTGTGAAAGTTACCACATATAAATAAAATCCCCCCTC
The DNA here is from genome assembly GCF_947568905.1 of Ostrea edulis. Taxonomy (NCBI): domain Eukaryota; kingdom Metazoa; phylum Mollusca; class Bivalvia; order Ostreida; family Ostreidae; genus Ostrea; species Ostrea edulis. The sequence goes on along the minus strand of NC_079173.1, from coordinate 3,620,076 downwards.
CCCCTTTGATGTAGGCTTTCGGATTGACTGATACAAAGTTTTAAAAGTTGGAAAGGGTGAGTACAAAGCAAGAAGTACATATCCGAAGTTGATAAAATGACCAATACCATGTGCAATTAGATTCGGATCCAGACATTTCAGAACGGAGGATTACAGTCTCACAAGTCGGAGGTCTGGGGAAACACACTAAACGAGGGGTGGGGTCGCCGGCGTTGGATCCACCTTTGGGCATAAATACATGTTTCAGTAGTTTTTTGCTTCAGATAAAGACAAATCTATGTATGCACGTGGGTATTGTGTATTTGTATGTGGTATATTAAACGATGGATTCTGAGTATGTCTTCCCATTTTCTTTGTAATTTCTGCTTCCCTTGTTCATAAGCCTTTTAATTTTTCAAAATACTGATCTCTTCCTGATACCGTTGCATTAAATATTTTCCGTTCCGTTTTCAATTCCCCGTTTTAACAACATCCCAAATATATAAATTTATCTTTAGACTTACTTCATATCATTTTGAATAATACATGCACATGTATATATATCTTGCCGAATTGTATAATTCTTTTCCATTATTGAAAGTACTCGCACCTGAGCAGTTAGAGATAAAATAAGAGGTTAAACGTCTTCCTGTTTCAACTTTCTCAGACACCAGCTTCTTCAAACAATGTTTGATGCTAACCGATGTACCGCTTAGAAATGTATCAGTCAACCCGAAAGAGGGAAGAAAATTTCAACATCAATAGGGAAGAGAATTTCATTTATATATGGTAACTTTCACAGGGATCTGAGATACCATTTTTTTTATTATCATGATTACACAGTTCGGTTCTATAATCTATTTCGTTCGGTAGGTTTCGTTTCGTTTCGGCAGATTTCATTTCGTTTCGGTAGGTTTCGTTTCGGCAGATTTCGTTTCGTTTCGCGTTTTACAGGTACCAATGCCAAGAATTCACCCATTCAGATCTATCATGGTTTTTCACTTCGAGAATATCGTTACATAATTTTGTTTTGCGGTCATTATACGAAGAAAAATTAAACTGCGTAACTTGAAACATAAAATTGTTTCCAGATTTCAAATTTAAGAAATAGATGCACTGAAGGAAACAAAGTGAAGGTTCCCAACGTGATTTTCTATCAACTTATATTAAATTTTGTGAAAAAGGATATGATGAATCGTTACAATTTAACACACATGACGTAGTCTTACCACAGGCACGTGTATCTTATTATACCGGTAGAAGGCCAATCTCTAAAGCTTACAGAAAGCGTGAAACGATTACATAAATCGAAAGAGGGATGAGATAGATAGGGAATTCACACATTTCAGAGAAATTATTTCCACAAAAAATTATCAAAATAAAAAAAAGGGGGGGGGGGTAGTAATATCCATACTTCAGGTGCCTGCAGTGAATCTTATAAATTCAGTGGTGGTCGGATCTAGAGTGGGGACCACCCCCCCCCCTTTTTTTTTCGTCAGAAAATCTTGCTAAAAAGTACACTGTAAAAATATCGCATTTTGAGGATACTGTAAGGAAAGAGCCACGGAGTTTGACCAATTCTCGGCACACAGGGGCTGGGCTGTAGCAGTGAATGGATTCTGAGTACCAACATCCGCCTTCAAAGGAAATTAAGAATAATTTATACCCTCTCTCTCTCTTCCCCTCTGTCTCTTTGTGTGTGAACAATCATAGATAAATTAGATCGATATCTTGAATTCACAAAATAAGGGGGAAAACCTGACAAGTGGTTGAGTGGGACAGAGACAGCAGCTTGTTGTTGAATTGGACAGAGGCAGCAGCTTGTTGTTCAGTGGGACAGAGACAGCAGCTTGTTGTTCAGTGGGACAGAGGCAGCAGCTTGTTGTTGGGTGGGACAGAGACAGCAGCTTGTCCTTGTTGTTGAATTGGACAGAGGCAGCAGCTTGTCCTTGTTGTTGAGTGGGACAGAGACAGCAGCTTGTTGTTGAATTGGACAGAGGCAGCAGCTTGTTGTTGAGTGGGACAGAGACAGCAGCTTGTCCTTGTTGTTGAATTGGACAGAGGCAGCAGCTTGTCCTTGTTGTTGAGTGGGACAGAGGCAGCAGCTTGTTGTTGAGTGGGACAGAGGCAGCAGCTTGTTGTTGAATTGGACAGAGGCAGCAGCTTGTTGTTGAGTGGGACAGAGGCAGCAGCTTGTCGTTGTTGTTGGGTGGGACAGAGACAGCAGCTTGTTGTTGAGTGGGACAGAGGCAGCAGCTTGTTGTTGAGTGGGACAGAGACAGCAGCTTGTCCTTGTTGTTGGGTGGGACAGAGACAGCAGCTTGTCCTTGTTGTTGGGTGGGACAGAGACAGCAGCTTGTTGTTGAGTGGAACAGAGGCAGCAGCTTGTTGTTGAGTGGGACAGAGGCAGCAGCTTGTTGTTGAGTGGGACAGAGGCAGCAGCTTGTCCTTGTTGATGTTGTCTTTGCTAGTCAGGATCTCATACACTTGGATTATATCTCCACGCTGTCTCCGATAGAACAATGGCGGCAGTTTCAGACTCTCCAGCTTCTGTTCACTGTGTGAATCCTTTATGTCAGTGCATAGTTTGGTTACCCTTCTCTGTACTCTCTCGAGCTTGTCATTGTCACAGGCAACTGAAATGGGGATACATTGTATAGATCTTAGATACATACTCCCCATTCTAGAATGACTCAAAATTATTTTTAAACAAAACTAATAATTTATCCAAAATATGTTATTTCCCCCACTTATCACCCCATAAGTCATTCTAATAGTCAGTTTCTATCTTCTGTAAGCTTTTGAGATGACCACTTGTGAGATATTAATATATGTACATGTACATATGTACCAGGTCGAACCAATGTAATGTATAGGCGTTGGATGATGTTCCTGTCTCGGCTGACAAATGTTCGCTTGATGAGGCCTAGGGTCCGGAAGTATGGATATTACTACCCCCCCCCCCCCCCGTTTGATAATTTTTTTGGTGTATTTTATTATACCGGTAGAAGGCCAATCTCTAACGCTTACAAAAACCGTGAAACGATTGCATGAATCGAAAGAGGGATGAGATAGACACGGAATTCACACATTTCAGAGAAATTATTGCCACCAAAAAAAAATTATCAAAAGGGGGAGGAGTAGTAATATCCATACTTCAGGTGGGTTCACATGTTGATGGAATGATAACTTGTTATTAGTATTCGGGCCTGGATCTTTCTCCATATCTGTGTCCCTGAGCACTCTGTTCTCTCTATCGTTGTCCCTCGTATGATATGTATAATGAAGGGGGTTTCTTCTGTTCCAGAGGCATGACGCTGTACTTGCTCGTTTTGAACTTCCGCAGCCACTCGACAATTTACTGACGTCCGCCTGCAGCTTTCTCCTGTCTCCTGTCTAGGATTTTATACAGAGCATTGCTGTAAGGCTGACTGGCGGATAGTTACTCGGCGTGCTTCTCTCTCTCTCTCTCTCTCTCTCTCTCTCTCTCTCTCTCTCTCTCTCTCTCTCTCTCTCTCTCCTTATTTCCTTTGCGGTAAGAGCTCACCACAATCAACTGATTGGTGTAGATTATCCTCAGTGTTTTTATCATAGAATGTGCGACCTCTTTAAGGACAAGGAAGCGTGTTCAATTGACGAGGGTTACTGATTGATTGATTATCATTGATTGGACACTGATATTTTGACTGATAACGGACGACGGACGCAGACCATTTAAGGATGTACTCTACATCGTCATAATCGCCGACTTCTTTTTAAAACATGGATGAAAATATAGCTATCAAAAATATTTGCCTCAATCTGATTAAAACCAGATCCTGAGATCCGCTCACTTAGATCGCTACACTAGTGTAGCGATCTAAGTGAGCGGATCTCAGGATCTGGTTTTAATCAGATTGTATTTGCCTATTCATTTTTTTTTTTAAATCATCGCCTATCTGAGTAGCTCAGTAGGTTAACACGTTGACTATTGAACTGTAGATCGCAGGTTCGAGTCCTATAAGGGTTTTAAATTTTTTTCCAGATTACTTTCTACTAAAACTGCATTTTTTTTTACTTTAGTAAATTTGAAAGTTTTTAATTTCAAAATATTGTTGTACATATCCTCCAATTACCATATGCATATCAAATTTCTCAAAATATTTCAAAAATTAGATCATAATCTTTTTAAAGCATTGATTTCTTGCAACCTTTTTTGAGTAGTTCATCTCTTATTTTTCAAATAATTAGATTAATTGCATCACCCTTTACGTTCACTTGCAATTAACTTTTGAATTGTCCAACTCTTACAAATCATATTAATATTGATATTTCATCTCTGGAATTTTTCAACTCTTACAAACGATGTGTTGTTAAACCTCTTGTAAAATGCTCTCGTATTTTTAAATGTACATGTATATGATACACCTTTTTTAAAACGACGAAAAGAGCGGGTTTTGGTGGTGGATTTGATTTATATATCATTCAGGAACGAATAATGCAAAATTGACAACAGAGCCCCTGTGTTTTTATTTTTTTTGCTTTCAGAATTTTATTCTATATTTTTGTTTCTGTTTATGTGATTTTCTTTGGATTTTTGATTTTTGATTTTTTTTTTTTTTAGCAATTTCATTTTGATATTTTTGGTGATATCTAAGTGTGTTATGAAAGAAAAATTGTCCCAAGGAACGTAATCCAAACCCAGGCTCGGTACATTAGCTGTTCTCTTTAGGCATACCCGTCCACTTTTCTAGAGAGGATATCGCGTACAATGTAGGAAAAGACACGGTCGACTTAAGCCACGTATGAATTACCTAATACAAATGTTGGCTCGAAATTCCTCTAAACTTGTGCATATTGCAAAATCTACGCTTACCCGAGGTAAATGAACTTGTCTGCAATTTTTGTAGTGTTAAAGGAGTGTAGCTATTGGATTCAGAGTTGAGAAAATGGATGACAATCGCTATCTATTATTTATCAGGTGTTCATTTACGTTTTCCCAACACCAATGATGTACGTGGTATAGCCTTTCATGTTTAGATGATAATTGATTGCTAGGTCAGACGTTTGAATTTAACGAAATCCTTTACGATAATGGCTAGAGAAAAAATCCCATTCAACTGTACAACAGAAGCTTTGCTGAACAAAAACGCACAACTGTACAATTAACACATACTAAATTTAACTGTTTAATGTACACCTGCAGCGGGTATCAGGAGAACTAGTACCCAGGAGAACCCTTACCCAGGAGAACTCGTACCCAGAGATTTGGGTACGAGTTCTCCTGGAGAAGTTGTACCCAGGTACGAGTTCTCTTACCTGGGTACGAGTTCTCCAAGAGAAGTCGTACCCATCAATATCTGGGTACGAGTTCTCCTGGAGAAAAACTTTGTCATTTTATCAAATAGAAATGTGGGTACGAGTTCTCCTAAAGAAAAACTTGTCAATTGTATTATAAAAATTTGGGTACGAGTTCTCCTGGAGAAAAACTTTGTCATTTCTGTCATAAAAACCTGGGTACGAGTTCTCCCGAAAAACCCCCAAACATAGTCACTTTATTGGATATTTATCTGGGTACGAGTTCTCCTGGAGAAAAAAACTTTGTCATTCTATCTGATAAATCTGGGTACGAGTTCTCCTGGAGAAAAAACTTTGTCATTCTATCTGATAAATCTGGGTACGAGTTCTCCTGGAGAAAAAAAAATTATGAAAATCTAGGTACGAGTTCTCTTGGAGAACAAAAAACTTAATCATTTTATTAAATGGATTCTCATGGAGAAAAACTATGTCTTTATTCTCAAATTTTTGGGTACGAGTTCTCCTGGGCATGAGTTCTTCAGATGTTCTGCAGCTGGTGTTAAACATTACTGTTAGGCGGACTGGTCACGGTAACTAAGGCGGACTGGTCACGGTAACTAAGGCGGACTGGTCACGGTAACTAAGGCGGACTGGTCACGGTAAAGTAAGGCGGACTGGTCACGGTAACTAAGGCGGACTGGTCACGGTAACTAGGGTGGACTGGTCACGGTAACTAGGGTGGACTGGTCACGGTAACTAGGGTGGACTGGTCACGGTAACTAGGGTGGACTGGTCACGGTATATAGGGTGGACTGGTCACGGTATATAGGGTGGACTGGTTGCAGGGACTCGGTGTTCAGAGCATTCCCCTTTTTTACCGGGACGTCGTGTGTTTGAGTTCCACTCGTACCCTATTGGCTACGTGAAACCAAGGACGATCGAAAAAATCACAGGCATCTGGAGTGTGGATAGTGTGCATAGATCTCTGATCTGATGTTCATCCCCCCCCCCCCCCCCCCCCCCCAACCATCTATACCCAGTGAAAGATTATATTGTAGTAGTACCTTATGATTAACCAAAATATGTAATTTTCCTGCCGATCACCTTCATACATGTAAATTGTTCTAATTAGTCAGTTTCTACTCTCTGTAAGCTATTGAGATGTGCACTTGTGAGATACTATAATATATGTTGTGAGATACTAATATATGTTGTGATATACTGATATATATTGTGAGATATTGATATATTTATATATATTAGTTAATCTCACAAGTGGTCATCTCAAAAGCTTACAGAAAGTAAAAACTGACTACTTAAAATGACTTGTGAATTAAGGTATTGACGGGGAAATCTTGTGTATATTAAATCATGGGTTCTGTATGGGGTTATGTACGTAAGATATGTATACACGCTATCCATTATTACGTTATGTACGTAAGATATGTATACACGCTATCCGTTCTTCAGGTGTCTGTGTGAAAGCTAGATTGTGACTGATCCTTTAGCTAATTCCGGCACAATCGCCATATTTAGCTATGCAGATGTAGCTTTATCAAGCTATATGAAATACATGTAGCTTGATTCAATCGGATAGCACTTGTCCTTTTCTGAAACTGGAAAAAAGACTTGGATGTAGATCAAGTGCAAACTTTGCATAGAATCAATTCAATTATTCGCTGGGTGCGCGCATGTGGATGAGGTAAAAGGCTGGAACCGAATCCCTGTATGATGTGTTATTTTTGTGATTAATTCTTACAATAGATTAAGTTTTGGTATCATTTAAGTCTTGTTCACTCTAATACATTAACACATAAGTGGAAATAAGTTGATAGTGGTAGGATATCTTAGCTACATGTATGTATGATATCTTAGCTGCATTTGTTGTAGCCTCGAAGTTTGTATTTATAGCGTAACATATTTCTGTGATGTCACAGTTACATTTGTGAACACATGTAGCAATAGACTCTGAAGGTGTAGATCTACATACAAGGTTCATTTCAGGTTACGGAAATAGCCGAGTAGTTACGATTAATGAGCTTGATTGAGGTTACAGAAATAGCCGAGTAGTTACGATTAATGAGCTTGATTGAGGTTACAGAAATAGCCGAGTAGTTACGATTAATGAGCTTGATTGAGGTTACAGAAATAGCCAAGTAGTTACGATTGAGCTTGATTGAGGTTACAGAAATAGCAGAGTAGTTACGATTGAGCTTGATTTAGGTTACGGAAATAGCCGAGTAGTTACGATTAATGAGCTTGATTAAGGTTACAGAAATAGCCAAGTATTTACGATTAATGAGCTTGATTGAGGTTACGGAAATAGCCGAGTAGTTACGATTGAGCTTGATTGAGGTTACAGAAATAGCCGAGTAGTTATGATTAATGAGCTTGATTGAGGTTACAGAAATAGCCGAGTAGTTACGATTGAGCTTGATTGAGGTTACAGAAATAGCCGAGTAGTTATGATTGAGCTTGATTAAGGTTACAGAAATAGCCGAGTAGTTACGATTGAGCTTGATTGAGGTTACAAAAATAGCCAAATAGTTATGATTAATGAGCTTGATTGAGGTTACAGAAATAGCCGAGTAGTTATGATTGAGCTTGATTAAGGTTACAGAAATAGCCGAGTAGTTACGATTGAGCTTGATTGAGGTTACGGAAATAGCAGAGTAGTTACGATTAATGAGCTTGATTGAGGTTACGGAAATAACCGAGTAGTTACGGCTGAGCTTGATTGAGGTTACGGAAATAGCCGAGTAGTTACGATTGAGCTTGATTGAGGTTACGGAAATAGCCCAGTAGTTACGATTGAGCTTGATTGAGGTTACGGAAATAGCCCAGTAGTTACGATTGAGTTTGGAAATAGCCCAGTAGTTACGATTGAGCTTGATTGAGGTTACGGAAATAGCCGAGTAGTTACGATTGAGCTTGATTAAGGTTACAGAAATAGCTGAGTAGTTATGATTGAGCTTGATTTAGCTATTTCAAACCTTCCTCAAATTAATTTCTAAAAGCAGAAAAAATGAATTATATTGAGTGAATTTTTTTCTGAAATCCTTGTACGCCATACAGCTCAATGATAAAAATTACTTTAAATTACATTCCTCAGAAAATCATTTACATGAAACTTAACCATTTATGGTATACATTCTGTACATGTATATCTTGTAACCACACTCAGCTTTTGGGATATATCACATGCATGGTCTCACCGCCGCGGTGGCCGAGAGGTTAGAGCGTTCGCCCCGCATGTGGAAGACTGGGGTTAGAATCCCGGCCGCGACAGACCTAAGTCATTAAAACAGGTAGTGACAGTTCCATCGCCAAACGCTCGGCATCAGGTGTGAATGTTATGGGTCCTCAGAGGTGACCTTAAAAACGAATGTCCCGTGTCACAGTAAAGAACCCTCACTGTTCAATGACCGTAAGCGCCGAGCATAGGCCTAAATTTGAAGCCCTTCATCGGTCTTGGTGACATCTCCATATGAGTGAGAAATTCTCGAGCGAGACGTTAAGCAAGATACAATCAATCAATCATACATGGTCTTAATGTGTCATCTGGTGTAAAATGTTGACTGTGGACCTGGGAGTCCTAATAATGTGTCATCTGGTGTAAAATGTTGACTGTGGACCTGGGAGTCCTTAATGTGTCATCTGGTGTAAAATGTTGATTGTGGACCTGGGAGTCCTTAATGTGTCATCTGGTGTAAAATGTTGACTGTGGACCTGGGAGTCTGTTGTAGAGGCGATTGGGTTGCTGTCATATTTTAGGACTGTGTGTTTGCTGGACTCAGTTATTCAGGGATGAAGTCTGAAGTCCAAAGTTAGTAGCCATAAACAAAACTCACAGAAGTCCAAAGTTAGTAGCCATAAACAAAACTCACAGAAGTCCAAAGTTAGTAGCCATAAACAAAACTCACAGAAGTCCAAAGTTAGTAGCCATAAACAAAACTCACAGAAGTCCAAAGTTAGTAGCCATAAACAAAACTCACAGAAGTCCAAAGTTAGTAGCCATAAACAAAACTCACAGAAGTCCTTTAAGTGTTTGTGTTGGTGTTTTAACCCAATAGCACTGTAGCATGTTTATTCATTTAGAAATGGAAAATAATGCCCGGTGTTGTGTTTTGTAGACTCAGATGAGCTAGCTTTCTTGTCTAATCTTGCTCATGAGAAGAAATTTCAAACTGCATACTGCACAGTCCGATCAGTACAACTGTAGAGCTAGAATCATTATGATGAAAAAATAATTTGATTTATGCTGAGGAGAGTATTCATATTTCAAAATTATTTATCAAGAATGAAATGATTTGTATTTTTTTTGCTTATTTTAGGTACCATAAAATTAAAGCTCAGCAACCATATTAACCCTATCTCAAATTGTATTGCAGTTACAGTTGGTTCAAAGGCAGTTTTACCTGTTAACCGAATTTCTCGGGCTTTTCATTCCAAACTGATCACCATATCTCAACCAGATATGAAGATCCGGCTGCTTCCTGCCCTAGATGACAATTACATGTACCTCCTGATCGACGAAGACACGAAACAGTGCGCAGCAGTGGATCCCGTGGAACCAGAAAAGGTGGGGTTTTTTGGCTCAGAGAGGTCTTAATCATAAACAGTGTAGAATTGTCAAAAACCAATGTGATGTAAAGCTCTGGTAAGTCAAAAGGCCACTGAAATGTGAAAATATGTTTGTCATTCAGGATGCAGATTTAAAAACATTTTTGTAGATGATTCAGTTGATAAATGTTTAGAAAAGCTCAGTGTATGGTGGCATCACAATATGTTGATGAATGAACTTTTATGATCCATGCCCGAATATTTTGACATGTGCGCTTGTTTCATTAAATTTTGAAAATACTTTACCATTCAACATTTGGGGCAGTCGGGTTTTGAAAGTAAATAATCTTCAAAGATCTCACTCATCAAAATTTGAAATTTTAGGCCTGAGAAACTATTTATTATACTTAGGGTTAAACATTCCTTTTCAAGAATTTATCAATGTGTAAACTCTGGACATTTTATTCACATACTGAATAAAAGTGTGAAGCATTAAAGAAGAATGTTTGATTCTTATTATTCTAATTCGTTCATTGTATTAACAATAATTTTTTATAAGTTTCCTCGCTGAGTCTCCGTACATTATATTTTTTGTTTTTAGGTGCGTATGAATACATTGGATTTTCAGATTTCTTGGATGTGTAAATTTTCATTCATATTCAACCTTAAAAAAAAAATTACCACATTTGATCACAAAAATTGCAGTCCATTTAGTTCAAATACATTTACACATTTGTACATAATACCTCTCTCAACATGCAACATTTCTAATATACTTGTCAGGTTTCTCTGTGCGATACTCAGGTGCTCGTTAAGGCCCAGGGACCTCTTGTTCAATTTAGCAGTGGACATGTATAGTCATAAATTTGAGGTCACATGATTAAAAAGTCAAAGTCGATCGAGATCTATAGAAAACAATGCCTTGGCTTGTGTGACGCAGTACCTGTAACTTTTCAGTCCTCTGATTTGTAAGAGGACAGTTTCATAAGTGGACAACGAGAAACATATTATTTCCATTAAGTCATTGTATGACACAATTGTTTAATATACAAATACATTGTATTGTACTGATTACCAAAAGTAGGTGACAGTAAATAATAGGCTTAAAGTATAGATATCAAAGTCAGTACTGTTTATTGTCAGTACTGTTTATTGTCAGTACTGTTTATTGTCAGTACTGTTTATTGTCAGTACTGATTATTGTCAGTACTGTTTATTGTCAGTACTGTTTATTGTCAGTACTGTTTATTGTTAGTACTGTTTATTGTCAGTACTGTCTATTGTCAGTACTGTTTATTGTCAGTACTGTCTATTGTCAGTACCGTTTATTGTCAGTACTGATTATTGTCAGTACTGTCTATTGTCAGTACTGTTTATTGTCAGTACTGTTTATTGTCAGTACTGTCTATTGTCAGTACTGATTATTGTCAGTACTGATTATTGTCAGTACTGTTTATTGTCAGTACTGTTTATTGTCAGTACTGTCTATTGTCAGTACTGATTATTGTCAGTACTGTCTATTGTCAGTACTGTCTATTGTCAGTACTGATTATTGTCAGTACTGATTATTGTCAGTACTGTTTATTGTCAGTACTGTTTATTGTCAGTACTGTCTATTGTCAGTTCTGTCTATTGTCAGTACTGTCTATTGTCAGTACTGATTATTGTCAGTACTGTTTATTATCAGTACTGTTTATTGTCAGTACTGTTTATTGTCAGTACTGTTTATTGTCAGTACTGATTATTGTCAGGAGGTTCGACATTATCAAATTGCTGTTTATATTACACTATGAACCCAGGTCAGCGACTCAGGCTGTTAAGCACCTCTGTTTAATTTTTACAGATTATGAAAGCCATCAAGGAGGAGGGCTGCACCTTGACAACAATCCTAACAACACATCATCATTGGTACTAGTTTGTGTAATCCTTTCCCCATGTTCATAAACCTATATGTCACTTTCCTTCATAATTATCAAATATTTTTAGTCCTTGTAGTTGTTAGGTTTGTTAGGGGCCGAGTGGTTAGAGCATCACACTCAAAATCACACGGCCTTTCACCTCTGGTCGGTGCGGGTTCGAATCCCGCTCGCGCCTATAAGTGAGAAAATTTCCCAGTTTACTTTCGGAAGGTCGGTGGTCTCTTCCCAGGTACATTGTATCTGGGTTTTCTCTTCCACCAATAAAAACTGGGTGCCACCAGATAACTGAAAAATTGTTGAGTGTGGCGGAAAACATCAGTCAATCAATCAATCAAACATATTAGGTTTGTTTATACAGACCATCTTGATGTATCTGATTGATCATGTCCGTAGATAGCGAGACAAATCCTAAAGCAATTATATTCAACAGACCAAGAGGACAAGTAAAACCATACCAATTGTTTTAAGGTATCCATTACAATATAGGGAGAAAGAAAAACCAGAACACTATAGTGGTGGATCCAGAGGGGGGTGGGAACCCCTCCTTTGAAAAATTCCTGGATCCCCCCTGCACTGCATCTGATTGACTTAATAACTACATTTGATGACAGCTCTCTTCATTCACCAAATCTAACAGAACATATTGTTCTTTTGTTTCAAATTAAAAATGTTCTCATCAAGAATCATGATGCATCTTCAAGGTTATTATCTTCCATTTGATCAAAATTACTTACATTTGTAGATTCAGAATTACGATGACATTTTCTTCCCAATATTGTTATTAAGTAATGCTGCACTTTTCTTTGAAATCATTGATAGAATTCGACTGTAAAGTTGGGAGTCCTTTAGAGGTTAGAGATAGTCGGCTGTAAAGTTGGGAGTCCTTTAGAGGTTAGAGATAGTCGGCTGTAAAGTTGGGAGTCCTTTAGAGGTTAGAGATAGTCGGCTGTAAAGTTGGGAGTCCTTTAGAGGTTAGAGATAGTCGGCTGTAAAGTTGGGAGTCCTTTAGAGGTTAGAGATAGTCGGCTGTAAAGTTGGGAGTCCTTTAGAGGTTAGAGATAGTCGGCTGTAAAGTTGGGAGTCCTTTAGAGGTTAGAGATAGTCGGCTGTAAAGTTGGGAGTCCTTTAGAGGTTAGAGATAGTCGGCTGTAAAGTTGGGAGTCCTTTAGAGGTTAGAGATAGTCGGCTGTAAAGTTGGGAGTCCTTTAGAGGTTAGAGATAGTCGGCTGTAAAGTTGGGAGTCCTTTAGAGGTTAGAGATAGTCGGCTGTAAAGTTGGGAGTCCTTTAGAGGTTAGAGATAGTCATTTTCTGTTGTCCACTCCTTCTAAATTAAATATGATCGTTTTATTATAATCAAAAGATTGCAATTTTTGATATTCCAAGTTTTCACTCTGATTTCAACTGTTTTAGGATTATGTTTTCTATCTTGAATTCTTTTAGCCAAACCACTTAGAAAAGTCTTCAGATTTTATTCCTAAAGGGACCTTCTTATGAAGTATTATGGATTATAATGATAGTATTACCTGAAGAAAAATGATGAATTGACCTTCGATTATCATTGATGAACGGAACATATCATTTCATTTTAAAAGTGATAGAACTTTTTGTTTGACAAGCATACCTCTATGTTTACTAGAAGAAAATGTTAAAAAAGTTAGCATTTCAGCTGAGTTAAATTGAGAAAGTGCTTGACCTATGTTCTCTACTCCAAATGTCTATTGATATTGGAGTCAAATTATGTGAAATTGTACTTTATAAAATGAATTCTTTAAAGCTTTGAAATCTATATTTTGCAAGGGTGAAGAAAGACTGTCATCATAAACTAGTTCTTTGAATGATTTCTTACAAATCTCTCCAAGTTTTGATTAGCATTCAATTTGTGAATGATTTCTTACAAATCTCTCCAAGTTTTGATTATAGCATTCAATTTGTGAATGATTTCTTACAAATCTCTCCAAGTTTTGATTAGCATTCAATTTGTGAATGATTTCTTACAAATCTCTCCAAGTTTCGATTATAGCATTCAATTTGTGAATGACATACTGACGTCTGTGGAATATAGCCATCACACAACTACCTATATACATGTAGGGGTCATACAGAGGTCAACCCAGTCTGATGTTGCAGGGGAGCCTTAATACAGTCACATAAGTGAAGGCCTTAATTCAAAGTCTGGGGTGTTTCTTTTATTATTTTCTAGTGACTTTTTCTGTATCATGGAGTGATTTGTAATGGTCTGGTTTGATTCACAGACACAGGTGTAGATTCTGAACAATGTTTGTAAAAAAAATAAATGAAAGATTGGATGAAATTTAAAGCTTCCGAAAATTTATTTGATAAATTAATTAGCAAAGATTACATCCCCATATGAAGAAAAAAATTACTTTCACATGGTGTTAAAAACAAGACCCACTGTCAAAGAGGCTTTCAAAGGGTTATCAAAACTGATACAAGATTTTAAACAAAACATTAGTTGAATCATGTAATCTGAAATATATGTACAAACAACAAGTATTTATAGCTTTATGAAGAGAAGACCTATGTTTTAATCTACCAGTTAATATTATGTATTGTAGCTTGTGCTTTGATTTAAATGGACATATAATTGTAGAAAAAAGCTATAATCCTAATTCTCCTATTCAACTAATCAACCTCTAATTATATGGCAACCACACAAAGCATCTTATTTAATAACGAAACATCATCCTTGTCCAAGGCAAAATGTTACATTACTCACAAAGGAAATGAATTGTTTATAAAGATTGTTAAATGACCAAAGAAACTTCATATGTTGAGTTGGGGTTATTTTAGGAGAATTCTACGTAAAATAATTCCATTTTCAGGGATCATGCTAGCGGAAATGATAAACTGGTAAAACTGGTTCCCGACCAGAAGTTGCTTGTCTACGGGGGTGATGACAGAATACCAGCTCTCAGCAATAAAGTGGGACATGGGGAAGTTTTCAAGGTACGCTACATTTTTTTTGGTCAAAGAGACAGAAATGGAGGGCTTAGCTTTCAACATTTCTGTAGTTTTAAACGACATATTTTGTTTTACTCTGTGCGTACAAAATTTGATTTTCACATTCAGGTAAATATCACTTTCTTGAATGCTCTGTTTATGTCAAAGTATATCACTAGTTCAAGTAATCGTGTTCCCTACATAAATAATTTTAAAAAACTCCCGAGATCTCAAGTACAGTAATATTGAGTACCCCGCTTATTACAGTAATATTGAGTACCCCGCTTATTACAGTAATATTGAGTACCCCGCTTATTACAGTAATATTGAATACCCCGCTTATTACAGTAGTATTGAATACCCCGCTTATTACAGTAATATTGAATACCCCTCTTATTACAGTAATATTGAATACCCCGCTTATTACAGTAATATTGAATACCCCGCTTATTAAAGTAATATTGAATACCCCACTTATTACAGTAATATTGAATACCCCGCTTATTACAGTAATATTGCATGAATACCCCGCTTATTACAGTAATATTGAATACCCCGCTTATTACAGTAATATTGAATACCCTGCTTATTACAGTAATATTGAATACCCCGCTTATTACATTAATATTGAATACCCCGCTTATTACAGTAATATTGAACACCCCGCTTATTACAGTAATATTGAACACCCCGCTTATTACAGTAATATTGAACACCCCGCTTATTACAGTAATATTGAACACCCCGCTTATTACAGTAATATTGAACACCCCGCTTATTACAGTAATATTGAACACCCCGCTTATTACAGTAATATTGAACACCCCGCTTATTACAGTAATATTGAATACCCCGCTTATTACAGTAATATTGAATACCCCGCTTATTACAGTAATATTGAATACCCCGCTTATGTCAACGTTGGTCATTTGTTCCAGCAGTATTCCATACATAAAGGATTTTAAAAACTCCTGATACAGTCCCTGAAATGTTCTACTTTATACCATTTTTCTGTTCACTCAACGTGCATTCATTGTGCGTTCATGGTGCATTCACTGTGCACTCTCCGTTTACAGTTTTGCATTCACAAATGTTCACAAATTAAGCGCTCACTGTGCGCTCGTTCGTTCATCGTTCAGTCTAAGACTTCGCATTATTCTACTGTACTACAATCAGTTTCCTATGACCCAGCTTATAATCAACTGAAGATTTTCATACAGGATTTCATTTCTCAATTAAAAATTAAACCAATTTTAAAAAGTTTAATATTATAAATGACATGTAAGTTTGGTATGGGTTTAATATAATAAATGACATGTAAGTTTGGTATAAATGACATGACTTTGTAAGTTTGGTATGAGTTTGGTATTATTAAATAATAATAAATGACATGTAAGTTTGGTATGCCATTGGGTTTAATGTAATAAATGACATGTAAGTTTGGTATGGGTTTAATGTAATAAATGACATGTAAATTTGGTAGGGTTTATTATAATAAATGACATGTAAGTTTGGTATAATAAATGACATGTAAGTTTGGTATGGGTTTCAGGAGAATAACAATCATAATTTCAAACAAGGAAGTAAAACGCCACACAATCAGAAACTATACAAGTACTATTGCATGGCCAGTTAACCAATGAAAGTTTATATGCATGTACATCTCTGTGAATCAAAAAAATTGTGACGGATGAGATGAGCAACTTTTATTTTTTAGGTCGGAAATTTAAATGTCAAGTGCTTATTCACGCCTTGTCATACCACCGGCCACATCTGTTACTTTGTCACAAGTACGAATGGGGAACAGCCAGCAGTATTTACAGGTAATACTCACAGCCGGCAGTATTTACAGGTAATACTAACAGCCGGCAGTATTTACAGGTAATACTCACCGCCAGCAGTATTTACAGGTAATACTCACCGCCAGCGGTATTTACAGGTAATACTCACAGCCAGCAGTGTTTAGTGGTCAAGACCCTGAGATTTGATAGTGGTCAAGTAACTAGAACACTGAGATATGGTAGTGGTCAAGTAACTAGAACACTGAGATATGATAGTGGTCAAGTAAACAGGACCCTTAGATATGGTAGTGTAAATGTTCCTTCTCTTGAGTTCACAATACCTTAAAACTCATAGAGACAGATTTCCCCATTTTCCACCGTCCACCACCTTTATATCCGTCCCGAGGAATCAGCAGGTGGCACATCAATCCAACGGGGACTGTCCATGCATAGTAGAATAGAAGTGTGTAAAATATGCCAGGGAAAAAGGAATTATATTGAAATCTTTAAAGTCTTGGAATTTCATGAGATCCTTGATTATTTAACATGTCAATTTAAAACATTAAAGATTGGCTTAGATATGGTTAATGAATGTTTCTATAAAAAAATCACTTCTCTATTTCTGTTTAAGGAGATACCTTGTTCGTGGGAGGATGTGGAAAATTTTTTGAAGGAAGTGCGGATATGATGTATTCAGCCCTTGTCACAATATTATCCAAGTTGTCAGGGAATACAGTTAGTATGTCTTACTTATCATTATTTTATTCATTTATTAAGCACAGAATTACAAGTAATTTCTATGCTTACTTATCATCATTATTTTATTCATTTATTAAGCACAGAATTACATGTAGTTTCTATGCTCTGTACAATGTTTGTGCTAATATTCAGTGATGATATACCAATAAAAGACCTGCAAGGGCTGTAAAGGAAATGATAAAACAATAGAAAGAATTTAAATAAAACATGGTAGTAAGATGACAAAGTGCTTGACTTTGACTAGACAAGATATAACAGGCACACAGGTAATTGCATTCATATACTGGATCAATGTTAAGTTTGCAAGAGATTGCACATGGAGTCCTTGATATTGCAATGAAGTTACATTCCCAGGGCATATTCACGCTTGAACAAGAGTGTTTTTAGGTCCTTGCGGAATGCTCCACATGCTTCAGGCTCTCCAAGCTTCATTAGAAGTCTCATTATACCCACACTTTCTAAAGAAAGTTCAGGTATATTGCTGTTACCCTGGTCTGTCTTCCCGTCCATCAGACTTTCTTCTTCCTCAAACTCCTGTAAGACTTTTATTTTTTGCAGTAACCAATTAACCTTTTGTAATATGATAGGTGGTGTCCTGTAGTTGTGTAATTAATAGTTTTAAATATTTGTCAATGATATAATATGTATTATTATCAATTACCACACATTTTCCCATTACACGTAATTGTTGGATGTGGAAAAACGCGGACTTAACCCCCAGCGTAAATAACCACTTTTACAGTTAATATGATGTTACACACATCCTTCCAAGTATTGTTTTAGTTTTCTCTTTATCTTGTTTTTCTCTGAACAGCGTGTGTTTTGTGGACATGAGTATACAGTGAACAACCTGAAGTATGCCCGTCACGTGGAGCCGGAGAATCAGAATGTAAAAGACAAATTTACCTGGGCAAAGGTAACAATAATGAAATTAGATATTTAACACTGAATTTGTAGACTGAGAAGTTTGAATTCCTAGACTGATAAGTTTGAATTCGTAGACTGGTAAGTTTGAATTCGTAGACTGGTAAGTTTGAATTCATAGACTGGTAAGTTTGAATTCGTAGACTGACAAGTTTGAATTCGTTCGTAGACTGGTAAGTTTGAATTCGTAGACTGGTAAGTTTGAATTCGTAGACTGATAAGTTTGAATTCGTAGACTGGTAAGTTTGAATTCGTAGACTGACAAGTTTGAATTCGTTCGTAGACTGGTAAGTTTGAATTCGTAGACTGGTAAGTTTGAATTCGTAAACTGGTAAGTTTGAATTCGGAAACTGATAAGTTACTGATTAATTTCTCTAGCTCACTTTTTGAAGATTATGAGATTATTAGCACTATGAGGCCTATTTCAATTAAACATACCACACAGAAGAGTTGCACTATTTTTCAAAAGGGAGATAATTACAAGGAATTTTGTAAAACATATACAATGTATGCTGCCTTCCCCCAAATTAAAACTCGTGTATAAAAGACATTAACCAATGTTAAATCATATACAGTACACGACACGAGTTTTATGCGTGTTCCACGCAACGCGGTGGAACAAATTTGCCCCAAACACGGTGGACCTTTAAAATTGTCGGCACCTTTGAAGTACTATTTTTCCGCGCAAGCTAGACATTGAAGTCCACGGAGGATCTCCTTGGATGCCACCGCGCATCTCCGTGGATGTCACCTGTACCTCCGTCGATGCCACCGTGTACCTCCGTGTGATAAAACAAAGAAATAATTTCCGAAATGATTCACCCAAAAAACCTTTTCGCTTGGCCAGCATACATGCCCTCACCCCATTACTTATTTAGGAATTAGCTATAAATCATTCAATTCTTGTAATTGTTGTTTAATGATACGTTGGTGTTTTCGGTTAATATCCTTATGTAGACTTCCCTGCAGACGTTCACACCTTTTTATGAAACGCCCAAATTATCGACATCCTGTATATAAACACCTGTGTTATTCCTACCACTCGTCGGTACATTGTTTCAGGGCACGTGCAGCACAATTTCACCAAATAAAAGAAGGGTCATGAACAACGACAATCACATACCAGTAATTTCAATTTGATAAACAGCAGTTCAAAGAAATGTGTACCATAAGCAATAGTTTATTTTTACGTAAAGTTTTCATTGTAATTAGGAATATGTGATTAAGGTCAGCTATATACATGTACATGTTTACATTGGATATGAATTTCATTATGTACTCAACTGTGAAGCAATGTGAGCAAAGAATCAAATTTTTATCACTTAAACAAATAAATATTAAAACTATCTTTACTTTTAAACAAATCTTTAGAAAACTCCGTACTTTCATTAAGAAAATTTCATTAATAATAACACGGTTTTTAAAGGGTTTTTTCTAACTTGATAAATACTTTATTACACGCATGTATTATTTACTAAATGTATATATAACAGCTTTTTGTCATTATATTTTTGTATACCATTGCATAATGGTGATGGCCAGATCCAATAAATTGAATTGAGTACATGTAGTCTTGAAATATCACAAAGTAAAGAGTTTACAACGATTGAAATAAAAATGCAGACGTTTTCTCGTTTATTCAGTAACTCAATAACTTGCGCGTCTTCTGAATGAAAGTTGTAAAACAAACGTACTAGGTTTTGGTCAGTTATAACATAATACGGGGGTAAAATTCATCTAATCTCCGCTAGCAATGGGTTTTGAGTCAGCTGTGCCTTCGTGCACGAATAATCTCGGCTAACGAAGATGAAAAAAAAAGAAGCCTAGATAGTCCGCTTGCATTAACATGTATTATGAAGGTGCAATCGAAGAATTATCCAGTAAATCCAATGATGTTGCAGTATATATAGCATGTATTTATTTTATTTTTGACTGAGAGGGAGATAGACAGCTAAGCACGTAACATCGTTTTAGGGGGGGGGGGGGGGGGGGGGGGGGGGCTCATTCATTAGTCCTAACCCGGACCAGCCGAAAAATTTAACATGTAAAGAAAACAAAATGGGAAATAAAAAAAAAAATATCAGAATGAAAGGGGATGGATAATTAATCAGAAAGAAATTGTACTTTCAAGATTTATACTGAACGTATTAAACTTCCCGTATCTGCATACATTCATGAATATTATAATCAATGATTACCAATGCTCGCTCTCTCTCTCTCTCTCTCTTGCTTTCATTATCTAATGCATTTAAAGATTAAATTAAAGATTTTAATAATCGATAGCGTATATGAATAAAAGCAAATAATCGTTAAGTCATTTCTGTTTATATTTATATTAGTTTTTTTCCATGAACTAGTTGCATTTGACACCGAGGATTTACATCCTTAAATATTGATTACAAGCACGTAGAATCGGAGAGGGTGTACTTTGAAAACTTGAAAGGTTTTCGTAATCGGAAAATTGAAGCACCATTTTTGTTGTTATTTTATTGCTTGTCAAGAAATTTATACAACTTAACCGGCAACATACCCCTTCTGATACATTGAAAAATATAAGTAATGTTAGCACGGGGCTCTATAAAGTTCAATCTGCAGTTTGGTCATACTTCGTCATTCAATAACTTATTCAAAATAAAAAAAAAATGTTTGTCGGATTAGCGGTACTATGATGTATGACTATAACAATGACCTGTGTATAACTTGTACATTCCATGCAAATTCGAAGGGGTTTTCGCCTCAGTAGAACAATGGGGGCCAGCTAATCCGTGTATTTGAAATCAACAGAAGTGCTTAGCTTCTTGCGGAAAGTGTGAAATATATTGGGTCGGCGTAAGATACCCGTGATCTTAGACAAGATCTGATATCTTGCCGATCCAATATATTTCACACTTTTCATGAGAAGTCAAAACCCAAACTAGCTAACCGTAATTTAGTTATACTGTGAGAAAGACCCTAGGAATTTGCATGGTATATACTTATTATACAAAAATCATTGCATTATCCAGACACTCCCGATGAACATTTTTTTTTATGAAAACCTCTATCAAAGTACATCGAACATAAGTCTTGGTCAAATGTAATTAACTCGGGATTTTAAAAATAAATCATTCGATGGTTTGTATTTTTGCTTCTATTAATTACGTAATAAATTAATTCCAATTTGTTAATCATCGACAATGCTCTAATTTCTATATTGGATCAAGTTATATTTGTCAAGATGCATATCAACACAATATGATGGAGGTAATTATGTTAAACAGCGCATTCGTCAGAGAGAGAGAGAGAGAGAGAGAGAGAGCGAGAGAGAGAGAGAGAGAGCACATTGGTAATTATTAAATATCCCTATCACATGTTGTACATGTATGTTTTTCATTTACTGAATATACTAATTCGCATTCAAAACAGGAATTGCCTGCAAGTACGCATTATTTAAACATAGAATTTAAGAATATTTTAATGAAGAAAGAAGACTAAAAGAAAAAAAGTCAAAACCAGGTTTTCTTAAAAACATAATATATAGTGTTTGGTATCGTTGGAATCGGCTCAATATGCTGAAAAACAATATAAGTATCAGGGGGGAAAATATTGACATTTTTTCTTTTCTTAAAATTCCACCCTTATCTTGATTATTTGGCCTGCGGCACATTTTCACATCTCCCGCAAGGCGCCCGTGGCCAGAACAAAGCTCTTAGCAGCTGTGTGTATTCGCAAATAACACACACCGTGGAACACGGAGGACACGGTGTATCTCCGTGGATTTTCCACTGTGGTCTTTCCACGGTGGGGTGTATAAAACTCGTGTCGTGTACTGTAAATAATGTTACTGGGGATTTATTTTCACTTCTGTATAACAGATAAGTTCGATATAAGCAATTTTGGTACAAGTGGAGTAGACTGTATATTGATAAAAAATCAACAGCTGGGAGTGTTGCTGAAAAAACATTTTGAAATGTTCAACTTTTTGTGTTAAAAATTGTGTCCAGTATATTGCACTTTGTGTGGAGCCTTGCATTCCTCTGGCTGAGACATGTTTTTGTCCTTTCTAAAGCAATCCTATGGCTAAATAACAACACTAGGACACTGAACTAAAACAGATAAAGATCACAAACCACAAACGTCTACATGACACAGAAAACCAGCTCTCTAGACAATATCTACTCTGACACTGATGGAAGGCATGCAGCAGACCAATCAGATCACTCCTCAAATCAAGCTCCTCAAATTCTCTGTCTGTCCAGCTGTCTGTATATGTTTTTATCCTGTCCATTAGTGTCTGTCTGTCCACCTTCAAAGGGGAGATAATCACAAAAATGCACAAATAGGGTGGGGTCATTTAAAAATCTTCTCAAGAACCACTGGGCCAGAAAAGTTGAAATTGAAATGAAAGTTCCCTGACATTGTGCATACTCAATTTTGTGCAATTCATGAATCCCAGGTGTAGGATGAGGCCACAATAGGGGAGTCCAAGTTTTACTCATAGATATACTGTATATAATGAAATATTTCAGAATTGTGTTTTCAAGAACAACATGATCATGATTAATCCTGTTAATATGCAAGCATCCGTAAGTAGTGCAGATTCAAGTTTGTTCACATTGTGACCCCCTGAAGCAGGGTGGGGCCAAAAAAGAGGATGAAAAGTTTTACACAAGAATTCATAAAAAATATCTTTAAAAAATCTTCATCTCAACAACAGCAGGGCCATGGTGAGTTACCTGTAATTGATATGCAAGCATCTCCAGGTAGTTTATATATTCAAGTTTGTTCAATTCAGGGGTCGGGGGGGGGGGGGGGGGGGTTAGGGTTGAGCCACAACAGAAGATCAAAGTTAAGGAAATTTTTATCAAAAGTAGCAGGTCCACATTAAAACAATAAATGATCCCAAGTTGCATGGATTCAAGTTTTTTTTAAAGCCCTCATGACTATAGTCAGGGGCATATTGTTTTGTCTATCTGTCTTTTTGTCTGAAACTTTAACCTTGCTCATAACTTTTGAATGGTGAGTGATAGGGCTCTCATTATTCAAATGCACATTCCTTGTGACTACCCAGTAGACCTTTTTATTTGGTACCAAAGTTTTAACCTTGTGACCTTGACCTTGGAGTTTGTATTTTAAGTATTAGTGATATGTAAAAACTGCCTATACCTACTGTATATCACTAATAAACAAAAATAGACTATAGGAACTCTTCAATATCAGGAGATAAACAATTACATCATGGAAGTCTTCATTTGAATTGAAAATTTCAGCCTGCATGCATGCTTTTATTTTGTGATTTTTCACTTATACAATAAGCAGTGCTGTATTATTTGTGATAGAGAGTTAATTTAACAGTCAAATCACTTATCTGAAAAGAAACGGCAATGTCTCATTAATAACAAGAAGCAGCTGAAGTTGAGTGCGAATTTCCAGACATGAATTACGAAGGATTGCTCCAAGATTCAATGAAGGTGTCAGTCCAAATATCCAGCTGAGGTGAATCTCAACTGAGATTAGTAGTTGTTCATGAAAGGTGGACACCTGTAGTCAAAGGTCAAGGTCACAATGGACTTTTGATCTCTAACTTTGCTATGCTTTCATTATAACAAGATCAGTTAAAAAAGTGATAACAGATTTTTCATAATTATCCTGTACCAATAATTTTGATTTAAGAAACACACCAATAGATTTCGTGGTCACAAAGTCAAAGGTTAAGGTCACAGCCGACTTTTAGTCCAAGTTTAATACATTTTCATTGTGACAGAATATCTTTAAAAAGTTTTCAACTTACAGCTTTCATGTTTTACAGACAGGTCGTTGACCATAAAAGAAAGATGTACACTTCGGGATTTTCTGGTGATGAGGTCAAAGGTCAAAGTTACAGTAAACCTTCCTGAATACGTTTACTATACAGTTTATATATTTTATATAAAGGATAGTTATACCCCCCACAACAAGTTGTGGGGGGGGGGGGGGGTGTATACTGGAATCGGGTTGTCCGTCTGTCCGTCCGTCCGTCTGTAGACGCAATGGTTTCCGGGCTCTAAAGCATTATCCTTTCCACCTACCGTCACCATATCATATATATGGACTGCCCATGGGATGAAGATGTTCACTATCGATTTTGGGGTCAAAAGGTCAAAGGTCAAGCGCACTGGACATCGAAGTAGCAATATGGTTTCCGGGCTCTAAAGCGTTTTCCTTTCCACCTACAGTCACCATATCATACATATGGACTACCCATGGGATGAAGATGTTCCCTATCGATTTTGGGGTCAAAAGGTCAAAGGTCACGCGCACTAAACATCGAAGTAGCAATATGGTTCGGTTTGTCATGCCATTTGTTTTTTACACTCAGAAAAGAGGTAGTTTATACCTATTACCAACACCCTTTGGGAGATTGGGGTAAGCGGGGGTATTCTTAGTGAGCATTGCTCACAGTACCTCTTGTTGATCCTGCAGAGAATGTGGAAATGTAGACTCCAGTCACTCAGGAAAAGAACATATAACCATTCCTGTCCGTTATCAAAGCCATCAATGGATTCTGTGTCGCCAGGACTAGTGGATGTAGTGCATGAATTATAATAAAATTTCTGTGGGAACTGAGTCTATTTTGTAGTTGTGTTTAATTTTTAAGAAATTATCTTACAGATGCAGAGAGATAATAACTGCCCCACAATCCCTTCTACAATAGAGGAAGAACTTAAAATCAACCCATTTATGAGAGTTGAGTGAGTATGAGACACATAATTATATAGGATTGTGCAAAAGAAAAACAACCCTAGATTTCATTTTGTTATTTTCTACAATATTGAAGTCTGGACAAATTACTGTGAAATCATCATTGTTCATTAGGGATTGATGTTCGTGGATTTCGTGGGTCACTGTTACATACGAATTTACGTGTGCTCGAACATTTCTTAAAACCAAGTAGAGTTATCTCTCCTAGTGACATCGTTTCGCTTACCCACGAAATTACGTCCCCACGCACCAGCAAAATTTTGCTCGCCAACGAACATTGGCCCCCACGAATTAAAATGATTCCACAGCACTTCAAAAAAATTTTAAAGGATGTACATTTTACTTAGAAATAATTGGTGGATGTAGTAAGTAGTAGATCACGGACTTTGTACGATGATAGCCTTTCTTGAACCCATTAACTTTTGAACTTATAAAGCTTTTGGAGAAGGCTTATATAGGCTGCAAGCCTGCTGCGTAATCCATTTATGTTTCATACGTACATAATAAAATATTGTTTAAATTAACTTTTAAAGCTTTAAAAAAAGGTTAAACCTTACCTTAAGGTAGTTCACTACACTAAAGCTTATACTCTGTATGACATCACAAGATGGCGATTTAAGGTAGTTCACTACACTAAAGCTTATACTCTGTATGACACCATGTCACAAGATGGCGATTTAAGGTTTTGTGAAATTACTGTATTTGTGTCGATCGACTTGTTTGTCCATCATCGTAGCTCAGTGATTAAAGCATTGGGCTGGTGAACCACAGATCTCAGTGGTTAAAGCATTGGGCTGGTGAACCACAGATCTCAGTGGTTAAAGCATTGGGCTGGTGAACCACAGATCTCGAGTTCAAGTCCCCCAGAGTCTTTTGTTCATAGGTGTTGAAATGATTTTTTTTGAAAATCATGTTTTTATCCAAATTTGTATATTTTTTTGCCTTTTTGGCACATATACTTATACAATTGTATATCATCATATCTTTTATAATTAGATCAATGTGTAGTGAGCCACCTTAATTCATCATTAATCATGTCCAATATACTTTCACTTATATATACATATGGCACGCTAAATTCACAAAAATGAGCTAAACATAGTTTCACAGTTGATAAACTAGGTTTATCGACTGTAAACTATAGTTTACGAACTGTAAACTATAGTTAACGATTCGTTAACTATAGTTTTCATCTGTAAAACTATATATTTAACAGTTGTAAACTATAGTTTACAAATGCTAATCCAAGTTTATCTGTCTTTAAATAAACGTTAACAATAGATTTTGCTGATAAATATAGATTCACATTTGTAAACTATAATTTACATTTGTTAACTATAGTTCACAATTGTTAATCCTAGTTTCACAAATTGTGATACTATATTTATCAGATAAACTATGACTTGTAAACCGTAGTTTACAATCGTGAAACCGTATTTATCAGATAAACTATGTTTTGCAATCGCTAATGATTGTTTTCATTGTTAATTATAGTTTACGCTTGTGAAACATAGATTATCTGTTAACTATGGTTTACAGATGTGAAATATAGATTAACGTCGTTAACTATAGTTTACGGTTCGTAAACTATAGTTTATGGTTCGTAAACTATAGTTTACAGTCGATAAACCTAGTTTATCAACTGTGAAACTATGTTTAGCTCATTTTTGTGAATTTGGCGTGCCATACACACATGCAGTCAAATCTTGTTCTTAAACTCAATGGGACGGTGAAAAAAATTCAAGATATTGAGGGCAAAATACTTAAAGAATAAGTGGTTGGGACTTCAGAATCACTTTGACATATCCATGGTAATCAAGACATTGGTGTTTGAGATACTGAAGTTCAACTGTATTTTACCTGTCTTTAGTATTTACAGTAAATTGTATTTTACCTGTCTTTAGTGTTTACAGTAAATTGTATTTTACCTGTCTTTAGTGTTTACAGTAAATTGTATTTTACCTGTCTTTAGTGTTTACAGTAAATTGTATTTTACCTGTCTTTAGTGTTTACAGTAAACTGTATTTTACCTGTCTTTAGTGTTTACAGTAAACTGTATTTTACCTGTCTTTAGTGTTTACAGTAAACTGTATTTTACCTGTCTTTAGTGTTTACAGTAAATTGTATTTTACCTGTCTTTAGTGTTTACAGTAAACTGTATTTTACCTGTCTTTAGTGTTTACAGTAAACTGTATTTTACCTGTCTTTAGTGTTTACAGTAAATTGTATTTTACCTGTCTTTAGTGTTTACAGTAAATTGTATTTTACCTGTCTTTAGTGTTTACAGTAAATTGTATTTTACCTGTCTTTAGTGTTTACAGTAAATTGTATTTTACCTGTCTTTAGTATTTACAGTAAATTGTATTTTACCTGTCTTTAGTATTTACAGTAAATTGTATTTTACCTGTCTTTAGTATTTACAGTAAATTGTATTTTACCTGTCTTTAGTATTTACAGTAAATTGTATTTTACCTGTCTTTAGTATTTACAGTAAATTGGAGTACTTAAAATCAAGTACTATGAATTAATGGACCCATCTTGGCATGTTAAACTCAAAACTAAAGGAAAACTGAATTCATTTTTCTTTTATTTCATAAGAGATTGTGTCCAATGCAGGTGCTCATAATTTGATATTTACAATCATTTGACCCTGATATTTACAATCATTTGACCCTGATATTTACAATCCATTGACCCTGATATTTACAATCATTTGACCCTGATATTTACAATCCATTGACCCTGATATTTACAATCCATTGACCCTGATATTTACAATCCATTGACCCTGATATTTACAATCATTTGCAATACATGACATCAAACATAAGCAGTAATAGAACCCATGACATATATGGAGTTCCTATAGCTAAAATGTTCAGTTTTGTTTTTTAGCAGAACATGGCTTTTACACAAACAAAAATTTTGCAAGCACAGAATTGTATGCAATAAATATAAAGTTTTTCCAAGCCTGCACTCAAAATTTTCTAGATGAAAAATAACCATTTTATTTCAAAATACCAGAAATGTAACATTCAAATCTATGTCATTTAAATCTATCATATGGGAAGAACATTTGACCTGCATTGGGATTCTTCTACACAAAACACTTACAGAATAAACTTCAAAGTATTTCTAATCATCAGACATAATATTGAGTAAGTTGGATCAGTTTATGCATTATAAACTGCGAAGTGGATTATAAAAGAGAACAGATTATGTACACTGTCTCAGCTTGCTTTATATTGTATAAAGTGAGTAGAAATTATTTTCCTTATGATTTAATTTACGGTAATTAATATACACATATATGTAAATACATTTGACATGATCTGATGAATAATTAAGTTTTATATGCTGCGGAGCAATAGTGTCATAGCTACAAAATGGAAACTTCAGAGGCACCGAATGCATTGTGACATCTTTTAAAGATAATATATGTCATAATGGCAAGACTTACAGCAAATCATTTTGTACGATATAAAGATCAATGTCTATAAAATCAAATGATCCAATCAAATTGTGCTAATTTTTGCAAGTAGAGTTGATATCTTGGAGAGAACTGATGGAGAAAGATCGCAGAGAGTTAAAGCTCTCTACTGCCGACCCTCATGATCGGAAAAAATGGAGATCTGAGTAGTGAGATCTGCCATGCGTACAGTTAGCCAGATAGATACCCAGAAGAGGGCCCACTAGTGTGGACAATACCCGTACATCTGCACGTAAATAAAAAGGAACCGACAACAACAGCAGTTTAACTTTGACATCTGGAACACTGATATCTCGAATATCATGGATATGTCAAAGTGATTCGGAAGTCCAAACCACTTATTCTTTAAGTATTTCACCCTTCAACCCTTGATATCTCAGATGCTCTGATCATCTCAAAGTTTTTTCTCAGTCCCATAGAGTTTTAGATAACGAAGATTGACTTGCATTTAATTTTGACCAAAAAAAAAAGAAAAAGAACCTTGATTGTCGATTTTGATGGGCAATTAAAATGTAGAGGCCCAATCTAATTAAAATTATATGTTAGATCCGCTGTAGCAAGTATGTGAGCGAATCTAACATCTATTTTTAATACTAGATTGGTAGAGCCCTTATATACACATAGTACATATAATTGTTCATTCTTTTTCTTCAGGGACCCAAATGTGCAAAAGCATTGTGGGAAAAGTGACCCAGTTTCTACCATGGGATTTTTACGGGAAGAAAAGAACAGCTTCCGCGGCTAGCTATGATCTACATGCAGTGCCTATATATAGAAATATAATGGCAATATATTACAGACTTAGAAATTGGATTGAATAAATGTGAGAATGACAGATTTATTACACCTAGAAGTGCTCAATGTATAACGTGATGTTTACAGTTATGGTGGCATTGAAATTGATATTCAGAGTTGTAAATCTATGCTTGCACTGATGGAACTAGCTGTTTATTACAGTAGAAAACCTGTCAATATGATACTGCTTGAGTATGATTATGATACATTGTATATGATTTGTATGATGATTTTTTTCACACCACATAAACCATTTCTTAATTAATCAAAGTACCTCGTTATCATTATAATAACCTGCTTAATATGATGTTAAAAAATCCTTCCCAATTTTTAGCTCACCCGAGCTGAATTAAGTCTCAAGCTTTTCTGATCACCTGCTGTCCGTCTGTCTGTCTATACTTTTCATACTTTCGACTACTTCACCAGAACCACTTGGCCAATTTCAACCAAACTTGGCACAAATTGTCCTTGGGTGAAGGGGATTCAAGTTTGTTGAAATGAAGGACCATGCCCCTTTCAAAAGGGAGATAATTACAAAAATAGGGTGGGGTTATTTAAAAATCTTCACAAGAACCACTGGGCCAGAAAAGCTGAAATTTACATGAAAGCTTCTTGACATATTAGAGATTCAAGTTTGTAAAAATCATGATTCCCATTAGGAAGGGTGGGGCCGCAATATGGGATCAAATTTATCTTCTTCTCAAGAACCACTGGGTCATAAGAGTGGAGATTTACCTGAAAGAAGTAGGTTTAAGTTTGTTCAGATCATAGCTCCCAGGGATAGGGTGGGGCTACAATAGGGGATCAAAGTTGTTTTTCACACTGATATATAAGAAAATCATCTTCTGCAGAAGTATTGGGTCAATTTCAACTAAACTGGGTACAGGTCATCCTTGGATGAAGGGGATACAATTTTGTGCAAATTAATGGCCATTCCCTCATCAAAGGGGAAATAATTGCAAAAATAGGGTGGGGTCATTTAAGAATCTTCTACTCAAGAACCACTGGGCCAAAAAGCTTGAATTTACAAGAAAGCTTCCTGACATAGTGGAGATTCAAGTTTGTTCAAATCATGGCCACCAGGGATAGGTTGGGGCCACAATAGGTAATCAAAGTTTTACATGGAAATATGGGGAAATCTTTGGGGGTAGGGTGGGGCCACAATAGGGGATCAAAGATTTACAAGGTAATAGATAGGGAAAATCTTCTCAAGAACCACTGAGCCAGAAAAGTTTACATTTACATTAAAGCTTCTTCATGTAGTGCAGATTCAAGTTTGTAAAAATCATGGCCCCCAGGGGTAGGGTGGGGCCACAATAGGGGATCAAAATTTTACTTAGAAATATATCGGGGAAAATCTTTAAAAATCTTCTTCTCAAGAACCAGAGCCAGAGAAGTTTACATTTACATAAAAGCTTCCTGACATAATGCAGATTCAAGTTTGTAAAAATCATGGCCACGATAGGGATCAAAGTTTTACATGCAAATATGTAGGGAAAATCTTTAAATATGGGCCAAGGTGACTCAGGCAAGTGATGTGGCCCATGGGCCTCTTGTTTACTTCACAATTGTAATTTGCTGTCTTAAGAGGTGTGAAGCATTTGATTACCTGTTGTGCATTACATGTACAGGTGTAAAGCATTTGATTACATGTTGTGTATTACATGTACAGGTGTGTAACATTTGATAACCTGTTGTTTAATACAAGTACAGGCGTGACTTGATTACCTGTTGTGTATTACATGTACTAGTGTGTAACATTTAATTACTTGTTTATTACATGTACAGGTATGAATCACTTGATTAAGATCTTTCCATTGGTATTGAACCTTTTGACCTTGACATTTGACCTACTTTAAATTTTTTGTTTACATTGGTCATAACTTCTAAATGGTAAATATTATTAGAGCTTTTATGTTGTACATGAGCATTTCTTTTGACAAGATCTTTCTACTGGTACCAAGATATTTGCCCTTGTGACCTTGGCCATCTTCGGAATTGGCCATTATCGGGGACATTTGTGTTTCACAAAAACATCTTGTTTCTCTATATAACTAATCAAATTTACTTTCGGTCTCTCAAAGTGAAATT
Organism: Ostrea edulis; assembly: GCF_947568905.1. Classification (NCBI taxonomy): domain Eukaryota; kingdom Metazoa; phylum Mollusca; class Bivalvia; order Ostreida; family Ostreidae; genus Ostrea; species Ostrea edulis. The sequence continues at coordinate 3,588,816 of NC_079173.1, read as the reverse complement.
TCGGTCCTGTAAAATTCCTGGGATTTGCAGAATTTCTGTAATCAAGTGTAAAGGTGTACAGTTTTTGGTGTACACCTTCTACAGGTAAATGCACCAAAAAATTCAATATTGCTGGCAAATAGTTAGATAGAAAATTTACAGGTGTTTTCCTCCATATTTTGTTAGTTGTAAAGTGTATAAGAGAATATTTCCAGTGTATTGTATGTAGTCATTTAAAAATAGTTTAAAATATATTTTAAAAAATGAATGAAAACGATTGACATGTTGTACAATCATGAACAAGAGTACAACAGACGGTACATTAACTCGTGCTCATTGGACAGTGAAATTCAACCTGTAAGCACATTATGCATTCTGAATAGAAAAGCCTTAAACTAGGTCATGGTGCACCAATCTATCTGACATGTGAACTGCATGATTAAAAATATGCATTTCTCCGAGAGGGAGGTTGCAATATCTGTATCCATGATGAGAAATCCAGGAAATTTTTTAACCTACTTTTAGTCCTTAATCAGGTCACAGTGCACCAATCAAGTTGAAATGTGAACTGGTTATGTATTTCTCTGAGGGGAGATTGTGACAAAATTTCAGGGCAATACCTGCACCAATCCAGCTGAAAATCAAACTCATTCTTACAATTCTTGAGGGAGAAGTTGTGACCAAATTTAAAAGCTGTATATGCATCTGTTAAAAAGTATGGAAAACATGACCTCAGACAGACGGACGGATGGACAATATAACATAATACATCCTTTCTAAAGACGGCATATAAAAACAAGAGGCCCATGGGCCACATCAATCACCAGAGTCACCTTGGCTCATATTTAAAGATTTTCCCTATATATTTGCATGTAAAACTTTGATCCCTATTGTGGCCCCATCCAACCCCCGGGACCCATGATTTTAACAAACGTGAATGTGCACTATGTCAGGAAGCTTTCATGTAAATCTCCGCTTTTCTGGCTCAGTAGTTCTTGAGTAGAAGATTTTTCCTATATATTTCCATGTAAAACTTTGATCCCCTATTGTGGTCCAATCCTATCCTTGGGAGCCATGATTTTAACAAACTTCAATCTGCACTATGTTAGGAAGGTTTCGTGTAAATTTAATGCACTTTCTTGGCCCAGTAGTTTTTGAGAAGATTTGTCCTATATATTTCCATGTAAAACTTTGATCCCCCTCTTGTGGCCCCATTCTGCCCCCGGGGGCCATGCTTTGAACATGCAAACTTGAATCTGCACTATGTCAGGAAGCTTTCATATAAATGTCCACTTTTCTGGCTCAGTGGTTCTTGAGAAGAAGATTTTCCCCATGTATTTGTATGCAAAACTTTGATCCCCCATTGTGGCCCCATCCTACTCCCGGGGGCCATGATTTTTACAAACTTAAATCTACACTATGTCAGGAAGCTTTCATGTAAATCTCCGCTTTTCTGGCTCAGTGCATGGTTCTTGAGAAGATGTTCCCTATATATTTCTATGTAAAACTTTCTTTATTGTGGCCCAATCCTACCCCGGGGGCCATGATTTTAACAAACTTGAATCTGCACTATGTCAGGAAGCTTTCATGTAAATCTAAGATTTTCTGGCTCAGTGGTTCTTGAGAAGAAGATTTTTCCTATATATTTGTATGTAAAACTTTGATCCCCTATTGTGGCCCCATCCAACCCCTGGGGGCCATGATTTTAACAAACTTGAATCTGCAAATTTGTCAGGAAGTTTCAGGCACCGGTAAAAGCTTTTCTGGCCCAGTGGTTCTTGAGAAGAAGATTTTTAAATGACCCCACCTTATTTTGGCATTTTTTATGATTATCTCCCCTTTGAAAGTGACATGGCCCTTCATTTGAACAAACATGAAAGCCCTCCACCCAAGGATGCTTTTGGCCAAGTTTGGTTGAAATTCGCCCAGTGGTTCTGGAGAAGAAGTCGAAAATGTAAAAAGTTTACAGACGGATGGACAGACAACGGACAACAGACGATCAGAAACGCTCACTCGAGCTTTCAGCTCGGGTGAGCTAACAAGTTCGGGAACAAAAAATTAACAAGTATTTTCGTATTTACAAAAATATCAAATTCTAGTAATTATCTATTTTGTAATTTATTTGCATTGAAATAAGAGGACCTCGTCAGTTGCTGAACGTTTGTATTGAAATTCTTTACTACACCAAACTGCACTCGATTATAAGGGGTAAACTGACCACACCGCGTGTACAATGGTATAGACAAATCAATCATGCCTTTAATCATAGGATTATTAAAATAATGCATACATGCACTTTTTGTCATTTAAGTAAAATTAACTTTGTTTTAAAATATTGAAATTTGACCTGTGCAAACTATATCTATTGCTTAATCAAAATTAAGATACATGTATGTAAGTGCATTTTGACGTCTTTTAACATTAAATTTCAAATTGTACATTGTATACAGTCAATGTACATATTTAGGAGATACCATTTTAATGAGAGGTATGGTAATTAACAAATTGTAAAAATAGGGAGGGTGTTTTGAAAATCTTCTCAGGAACCACTGTACAGAAAACCAACAAAAAAAAAAAAAAAAAAAAAAAAAAAAAAAAAAATGGAGCACAGCTTGCTTTTATCAATTTTTAAAATTCATTTCATGTCAGCCCTCCGAAAGAGATTTCTACATGATAGAAATCAGGCAAGATGTTGAGTTGTGGAAATCTCAAAGTGAAATATTCCCTATAAAACAAAGACATAATAGACTGAATATTATACATTTTCTCTTTAATAAAATCCAACAACAAAATTAAATTACAAACAAGTATTCATTGAAAACAATCACCAACATTACTATCAGAATATATGCATTCGTTAAATCTGGAATTTCTAGGTAAATTACGCAGGGGTGTGATTTTTCCTCTTTTCGGAGGAAATCCTGATTTGCTCAATTTTTGAAAAAATGAAACACTTTGGATTTGATATAAAGTAGCAGAAAATGATATTTTCCCCGGTAGGGTGAGGTGTTTTCCTCCCTTTCTGACCAGTTTTCCTCTGATTTCTGAGAATTCAGTCACATCCCTGAAAATTTACGTGCTTACCCAATTATAACAAAAAATGGTATATGTTTTAGATTACTAAGGTGGACAACATGTGATTCTGTTATAGACAGCAAAGTCGCAACAGGGTTCATATCACTCCCTCCTACCGTAAACAAAATGTGAGGTGTAAATTTAGGAATATGTGTCTATCTGTGTAACGTGTTACAGTAATCTTATTTCCTCAATTCACAGGTTCATTGAATGTCTATTTGGAGTAATGTATATATCAAATAATCCATTGTGTACATTTTAGTGATATAATATAAATTGTTTTTACTTTCTGATCACCCAATGACTAAATCTGATGAAAAAGAAATGGTGACCCAAAATTTCAATAATTTCTGAATCCTCATTATGACATCAAACTGGGCCTCGTGATCTAGCTTAACAAACTTACTGAAGACCAGCAGACATATTTTTATGATGTTTGCGACTTTCTCCACGTAAATACAAGTTTAATTTGTTGCCAAACTTCTCCCCATAAAATCACATTGTCTGAGCTCCTGACAGAGTTGTCCTCCTTGTTAACCATGCCGTTGTCGAATTCCAATACAGGATCAGATGCCGCGCTCCTAGGAGCACATGATAAATACTGTCTATGGTTTTTTATCACCCTCTCTAGTTCCCGATCTTCAGAATATGGAATTAACTGCTTTTCCATCATAGGAACTATTAAATTGTACTTTCTCACACTGTCATTGACTAGGGAAATTTTCCCTTTGAACTTCTCACATTCGAACTTCCATGATTTTTGTAGACTGGGTGAAGAAAAGGGAGGAGTTCCTATTTTATCTATCACTCTGGCATGGTGGCTTCTTGCTTCTGATAAAGCATCCCTAAAATGAGAAAAAAATCCCTAATTCAAGTTGTTTTTAATCAAAAATTTTCTTGTATCTTGCAAGAAACGTGATGTACGTATGATACAGTACTTAATGAAATGGTGTCAACACAAGCTGATAAAGGTACGTGTAACATTTTTAAAAACAAAGCAAATTTTTAAAATGGTTAAACTTTAAAGTTTAGTTCAGGAACTTGAATTTTCATTCATCTAATGAATAACAATACATGATAAGTATGTAACTCTTTTAACAAATCAAGTTTATTAATTATTTTGAAGCTTTACAAATTCAATATTCTAGTTTTTCGAGTTTAAGAAAGAACAAAGTGTAATGGTTTTACAAATCTGCCCTTGAAACACTAAATTCTGTTGAATATTGGTAAGTAAAGCTTTGATTGTATGATGGAATTCGTTCAGATGAGACGTGAGGGCGAGACGGGGACCGCTACTACTCGTCCAAGAGAAGGAAGTATCGTGTATCTCCACCATATACATAGGTTCAATGTTTCTTTGGTACACTCTGGAAAGTGTTGTATCATTATAGTGAAGTTCATTAAGTTTTCCATACTATTTTTCAGGGGTAAAATTTACATCTAAAACTCAGGTTGTTCTTTTTCTTTATACGCTCGTCGAAGATGGGACGTGTTATGGTATGGTGTCGTCCGTCTGTCCGGACCTTGTAGGCAAGATACAAACCGAACCGTATGCTCCAAGATTCTACAACTTGGTACATTTGATCACCATGATGAGAGGAAGATGCCTTTTGATTTTCAAGGTCAGAAGTCAAAGGTCAAGGTCATAGTATCACTAAGTAGGAAAACCTTGTGGGCCGGACACAAACTGAACCGTAAGCTCTAAGATATTACAACTTGGTATGTTTGATCACCTTGATGAGAGGAAGATGCCAATTGCTTTTGAAGGTCAGAAGTCAAGATTGCAGTACCACTTAGTAGGAAAACCTTGTAGGCAGGATTCAGACCAAACCATAAGCTTGAAGATATTGCAACTTGGTACATTTAATCACCATGATGAGTTCTTCTTAGTTCCTTCTCTCCTCCTGGATAATAGGGCCTCATTCAACTTCCGTAATTGTGTCATTTTTTACAGTGTAGGGTGATTGGCTCTGCGACCAACCTGCTACATACAGGAATCGTGTTTTCTGTTGGGGATCCTTCCCTTAGACAACTGCATTTGCTGTGCTATCGATGAACTCCATCTGTCCGAATTTTCTGTCTGGGTTTACTCCCGTAGTCATTTCCTTCCCCAAGGTACCCACAAGACAATGGAGCTATTTTACCCATAGCTGGGGGCTTGGTTTGCAGACATCAGGGCATATCCACACGCCGGTGGGCCTTGCACGTCGTGCATCTAAGGGCCAAGTCTCCTCTGAGTCCTTGCAGTTCAGCCTGGGTCCTTACGGTGCCCAGTTTCCATCTGTCACCACGGGGAGGAAAACTGCATAGGGCTTGTCGTGGAGAGGCTATGTACTGGCAGGAGAGGTTTACGCATTTGGCTCTGTATTCACATTTCTGTTAGCCAACGGTGGAACTGTAAGCGACAGGTAACAAGCAACATGTATGCTAAGTACCACACTAGTAGCTTCACACAACCTTGGACAGACTACCATGATGAGTGGAAGATGCCTATTGTTTTTCATGGTCAAATGTCAAGGTCACAGTATCACTTAGTTGGAAAACCTTATAGGCAGTATGCAGACCGAACTGTTTGGGCTAGGAATGTCAAATTTGGTACCCATACACCTTATGCCAAGTGGAGGATGCCTATTGTTTCTCAAGGTCAAAGGTCATAGTAGCAGGATACAGACCGAACCATTGAGGCTAGGACTATCACGCTTGGTACACATACATCTTATGCCAAGAGAAAATTTTACATAGAGAGTACAGTGCTCCCTCGACATATTGCCAACTTTTTTAAAAGACGAATTAGGGCAATAGAGTAGGGGTGGCATTATAACGAATTCACCATTACGGAGAATTCACTGAGCAAGAGCAATTCAATACCATGAAGTTATTTGGACTCCATTCTGTATAAACATTTAAATGATCTTGAGTTCAATTCTGCAATTATTAGTAATTAACCTGGCCACCGGAAGACCTTGTCCAAACTGTCACACTTCACCACACCGCTATCAAAGTACAGGTGTGATTACTAATGGGTGTTAGGTAATTAGCATTATTATCGAGGGTAAGCCCTATAAGATTTGACCATTTGTTCATGAAAATCAGTGGCATATGGCAATATGCGGGGTTGGCATTATAACGGAGGTGTTAACATGGGAGGAAATCTGTTCTTTAGGATTTTCAGGGAACAAGCGGGGGTGGCATTATAACGGGGAGCAATATATCGAGGGAGCACTGTACATGATTTGTCTGTTGTTATGATGCAAAGAAAGTATTTTACACCCATATGATTGCTGATACTATTAATGCCAAGTTCTAGAAATCATGGTGTAAGAAAAACACCCTATATTCGCTTTTCACGGGCGTATTATGTACCGTTGGCAGTATTCTTGTTGTGAATTGAGGTAGGAATTGCTGCTCATCAGTTGTTTAGGTGTGGCTACATTTTCTTCGGATATTTTAAGATCTCGACCAATCCGCCTGGAATTGGTGTAATTGCAGATTTTTGTTTTGGTGTTTCCTATCGGGTTTTATCTAGAGTTTCCAGGTAATCTATGTTCGAGACAGAGTGATTTGAAATGTGTGTATTCATGATAATTCTTACTAGCATATATCTGTATACTGTGGAATCATTAGAATTCGTGGTGGCTCAATTTTCGTGGAATTCGTGGGTACCCCTCACCCACGAATTTACATCCTCAACCAATAAAGACATTCCAGATTTATCTTTCTTACAAATATATAAATCCACGAAATTATGTCCCCACGAACCCATAAAAATTCAGCAATCCACGAAAATTGGCCACCACAAATTTAAATGATTCTACAGTATGATATCATGTAAACACTTTAATGGGTTCTAATGTGGTGGTGGGTGGTGGGGTATGTCAGAAGATGACTGGTGATATACGTGTAAATCTGGTTTTTCTCCCAAACTAAACAGGAAATTCCACAGGATTTTTAACCATGATGTACTTTAAGTTTAGCCAAATTTTGAATAAAAAATGTATTCTATTTCTTGTAAGTTAAACCTGTGATCATTGACTTAAATTCAACTGACACATCAGAAAGTCAACAATCTCAATAATAGTAAAGCAGACAAGACAAAACCTATAGGACTCCCACATGAAATCTGAGGGCTCGTAATATTTAAGATGATGTAGCCTAAGGATAAAAAAGAATTGAAAAATTGATTTTATAGATAACTTGTACCTAATATCTTTCTGTAACGTGATCCAGTCCGGTGCAAACCCTTCCTCTTTGAGCATTTTGTTGATTTTGTAGGTTGTGGAATCCAAGACCGGGTTTCTGTCAGAGTAGTTGATAGGCTTGCCATATCCCACGAGATTGTCAAAGTCCCCTTTCTGCATCGATTCCTGTATCAGATCCTCCACAACTCGTTCTATAGTGTTACTGGAAAATCAGTCAATTAAATTTCAGTATTTTTCTTCTGTAAGGCCAAACCAAAAAATAATAATAAATAGTTTCTCAGGCCTAAAATTTCAAATTTTGATGTGGGAGGCAGGTCTTTTTTTTTTTCCTAGGGTATAGCATGAGTTATCTTTCCTTTCTATGTTGGCTATAGCATGAGTTATCTGTCCTTTCTATGTTGGCTATAGCATGAGTTATCTTTCCTTTCTATGTTGACTATAGCATGAGTTATCTGTCCTTTCTATGTTGGCAATAGCATGAGTTACTTTCCCTTCTATGTTGGCTAATTACCTTTTTTTCCCTCATATATATGTGTTTATGTAGAATAAGCAATGGAAATTTTATATTTATGAAAAATAGCTTCACATTACTTAATACTATTAAGTGTATACTTTTATTCTTAAACACTTGCACATAAATGAGTATGTATTTGATCAACAACAAAAAATCCATGCAGTATATACCTATTCAACTGAGAAACTATTGATTAATTTATTTTTGGCCTAATAGAACTAATTGGTGATTATCAACCATATTCAGACCAATAGATAACAAACTGATAGGACTGACAAGAAATACATAATCAGTTCATATAGTGAACAGAGTAAGTATACAGCCCCAATATGATCATGCATAGTGACCCCACAAAATATCAACTTTCTGATTATTTACTGTTATCAATAACTTGTTTGAATCATCAGTGGTGGGCTCAGAGGCATACATAATTCATAATCAAAAACTGTTTTATGCGCAGACAAATGAATTTTGGATCATCATCTGCCTACTGGCAAGTCAATATCAAACAAGAGTATTGCAAAAAGAGTTGCAAACAGTACAACATATGTCCATTGGACCTCAGCACAGCGAGCAAATGATTCTGCACTCTGAATTAATATCATACACACGAATAGAAAAACCTTAGTTAAAGTAGGTCACGGTGCACCAATCTATCTTGACATGTGTACTGATTATGTATTTCTCTGAGGGAAGGTAGTGATAAAATGTCAGTGCAATATCTGTATCTATAATGAGAAAAAGTCCAGAAAACTAGATTTGACCTAATTTTAGCCTTAAGTAGGTCATGGTGCACCAATCCAGTAGAAATGTAAACTGAGTATATATATGTATTTCTCTGAGAGGGAGGTTGTGACAAAATTTCAGGACAATACCTCTATTCATGAACAAAAATCTGGAAAACTGATTGACCTACTTTTAGCCCTAAAGTAGATCATGGTGCGCCAATCCAGCTGAAATGCAAACTAATCTTATATTCCTCCGAGAGGAAGCTTGTGACTAAATTTCAGGGCAATATCTGTATCAGTAATGAAAACAAGGTTGTTCTACTAAGTGGTACTTTGACCTTGAGAAACAATAGGCATATTCTACTTGGCATAAGAAGTATATGTACCAAGTTTAACTGTCCTAGCCCCAACAGTTTAGTCTGTATCCTGCCTACAAATTTTCATACTAAGTGATACTATCACCTTGACCTTAGACCTTGAAGAACAAAAAACATCCTCCACTTGACATGAGGAGTATGTGTATCAACTTCGATGGTCCTAGCCCCAATAAATTGGTCTGTATTCTGCCTATAAAGTTTTCCTATTAACTGATACTACAACCTTGACCTTTGACCTTGAAAAACAATAAACACCATCCTCTAATCATGATGATCAAATGTACCAAGTTGTAAGATCCTGGACTTTACTTATTTTGCCTACAAGGTCCAGACGGACAACGCCATACCATAATACACCCTCGTCTTTGATGGTCGTATAAAAACTGTAGAAGTGAAATCTGTTTATCATAAATCCCAAGTGTAATGGTAGAATGGGGTTGAATTATTAAAACACAAAACTCAATATAATTTCTCATGTGTGAATGTTTTGGCTGGGCAAGTGAATTCACAGGTGAGGCAAGTGAATTTCACCTTTGTCACTCCAGGGCAATTCAAGTGCTGAAAAGTCAATTGATCAGTCCCTGGGGAATCACTGCCATTGTTGAAACTCCATTGTCATATTACATGTATATATAGATCCCCTACCTCATTTTGTTTCTCCTGGCCTTAGCCTTGGTTTTGTTGACTAATGCTGCTTCAGATGGCTTCATCCAATTTGCCTTCTTTTGCTCAAACAAATTTTCTGCCACTTTTCGCACTCTGTGTTGTGCATACTGTTTTTGTCTCTGCAGTGGCGTCCCAAAGCCTACTCCCTGTGGAAGTTCAAATTAAAACTTAATGATTTATGGCCATAAAATTTTTATACAACCAGTACTTTATTGGGGAGACATTATGATATGAACAGATTGTAACTATATCTTGTTTCTAAAGGCATCGATTTTCATCAAATGACCATCATAAATTTGTAGGTCACAGCATCAAGAAAAAAAAATTATTCGATGATCGGAATAATGGAATGCACCCTTTTGATTGATTAATCGAAAAATAGTCAAATTTTATTCATTTCAAATTTATGGTATAAATTTATTAGAGTAAGCTTTATTTTTTACCCTAAATATTAAGTTAATTAGAATAAAATCATAAGATTGCTTGATTCATCAGCATCTTTAATACCGAGCAAAAACAACAAGACCTACAGACCCTGAAGCGTGCTACTACACCTCCTTAATAACGAGCAAAAACAACAAGACCTACAGACCCTGAAGCGTGCTACTACACCTCCTTAATACCGAGAAAACCAACAAGACCTACAGACCCTGAAGCGTGCTACTACACCTCTTTAATACTGAGCACAAACAACAAGACCTACAGACCCTGAAGCGTGCTACTACACTTTCTTAATACCGAGCAAAAACAACAAGACCTACATACCCTGAAGCGTGCTACTACACCTCCTTAATACCGAGAAAAACAACAAGACCTACAGACCCTGAAGCGTGCTACCACACCTCCTTAATACCAAACAAAAACAACAAGACCTACAGACCCTGAAGCGTGCTACTACACCTCCTTAATACCGAGCAAAAAAACAAGACCTACAGACCCTGAAGCGTGCTACTACACCTCCTTAATACCGAGCAAAAACAACAAGACCTACAGACCCTGAAGCGCGCTACTTCACCTCCTTAATACTGAGCAAAACAAGAAGACCTACAGACCCTGAAGCGTGCTACTACACCTCCTTAATACCGAGAAAAACAACAAGACCTACAGACCCTGAAGCGCGCTACTTCACCTCCTTAATACTGAGCAAAACAACAAGACCTACAGACCCTGAGGCGTGCTACTACACCTCCTTAATACCGAGCAAAAACAACAAGACCTACAGACCCTGAAGCGTGCTACTACACCTCCTTAATACCGAGCAAAAACAACAAGACCTACCGACCCTGAAGTGTGCTACTACACCTTCTTAATACCGAGCAAAAACAGCAAGACCTACAGACCCTGAAGCGTGCTACTACACCTCCTTAATACCAAACAAAAACAACAAGACCTACAGACCCTGAAGCGTGCTACTACACCTCCTTAATACCGAGCAAAAACAACAAGACCTACAGACCCTGAAGCGTGCTACTACACCTCCTTAATACCAAGCAAAGACAACAAGACCTACAGACCCTGAAGCGTGCTACTACACCTCCTTAATACCGAGCAAAGACAACAAGACCTACAGACCCTGAAGCGTGCTACCACACCTCCTTAATTCCAAGCAAAAACAAGACCTACAGACCCTGAAGCGTGCTACTACACCTCCTTAATACCGAGCAAACACAACAAGACCTACAGACCCTGAAGCGTGCTACTACACCTCCTTAATACCGAGCAAAAACAACAAGACCTACAGACCCTGAAGCGTGCTACTACACCTCCTTAATACCGAGCAAAAACAACAAGACCTACAGACCCTGAAGCGTGCTACTACACCTCCTTAATACCGAGCAAAAACAACAAGACCTACAGACCCTGAAGCGTGCTACTACACCTCCTTAATACCAAACAAAAACAACAAGACCTACAGACCCTGAGGCGTGCTACTACACCTCCTTAATACCGAGCAAAACCAACAAGACCTAACAAATGATCCTATACATCACTGACCTGCACGGCAGTGGTTTTAAACAACACTGTTGAGCGTGAGGAAGTGGCTTACAGAGTGAGTGGATGTGAGAGTTTTTCACTCATTATAAAGGATATTTTTTGTAGAAAGCCATATGAAGCTAAATGACCTCCAAGTGCCATCTTCCCTAACTCTCCTACATGAAGAAAGTGATACTTTTACACCCGAGGCTTTTGTATAAGGAAATTAGATCCGGTGTGATAAGAAGTGCTTGGTAAGATAGGCAAGTGTGAGATACCACTTTAGTTTTTAAGCCTTTCATGATAGAACCAACCAAATAGAGATTGAGTTAGGATGACATATTTAGAAATCTCTGGATGAGGGCTTAAGACACTGAGAGATGTCCACTAGTTAGTGGAGAATAAGGCATTTAAAAGTTTTGAATTAAACGGATGTTGAATAGATACCAACTCTTCTATTAAAACAATGCAAAATGGTTCACACCAATGCTTAAACTAGACTTGTGCCACTTCCTAGAGTTTATTAAAATCTTAAGTTAGATCCTCTATAATAGGTTCATAAGCACTTACATGATAATTATAAGCATCATTCTAGGGCTCCAAGATACCACATATCCCAATACATGAACTTTAGGCTCCAAGATACCAAATATCCCAATACATGAACTATAGGCTCCAAGATACCAAATATCCCAATACATGAACTATAGGCTCCAAGATACCAAATATCCCAATACATGAACTATAGGCTCCAAGATACCAAATATCCCAATACATGAACTATAGGCTCCAAAATACCAAATATCTCAATACATGAACTATAGGCTCCAAGATACCAAATATCCCAATACATGAACTATAGGCTCCAAGATACCAAATATCCCAATACATGAACTATAGGCTCCAAGATACCAAATATCCCAATACATGAACTATAGGCTCCAAAATACCAAATATCTCAATACATGAACTATAGGCTCCAAGATACCAAATATCCCAATACATGAACTATAGGCTCCAAAATACCAAATATCTCAATACATGAACTATAGGCTCCAAGATACCAAATATCCCAATACATGAACTATAGGCTCCAAAATAACAAATATCTCAATACATGAACTATAGTCTCCAAGATACCAAATATCCCAATACATGAACTATAGGCTCCAAGATACCAAATATCCCAATACATGAACTATAGGCTCCAAGATACCAAATATCCCAATACATGAACTATAGGCTCCAAGATACCAAATATCTCAATACATGAACTATAGGCTCCAAAATACCAAATATCCCAATACATGAACTATAGTCTCCAAGATACCAAATATCCCAATACATGAACTATAGTCTCCAAGATACCAAATATCTCAATACATGAACTATAGTCTCCAAGATACCAAATATCCCAATACATGAACTATAGGCTCCAAAATACCAAATATCTCAATACATGAACTATAGGCTCCAAGATACCAAATATCTCAATACATGAACTATAGGCTCCAAGATACCAAATATCCCAATACATGAACTATAGGCTCCAAGATACCAAATATCCCAATACATGAACTATAGGCTCCAAGATACCAAATATCCCAATACATGAACTATAGGCTCCAAGATACCAAATATCCCAATACATGAACTACAGGCTCCAAGATACCAAATATCCCAATACATGAACTATAGGCTCCAAGATACCAAATATCCCAATACATGAACTATAGGCTCCAAGATACCAAATATCTCAATACATGAACTATAGGCTCCAAGATACCAAATATCCCAATACATGAACTATAGTCTCCAAGATACCAAATATCCCAATACATGAACTATAGTCTCCAAGATACCAAATATCTCAATACATGAACTATAGTCTCCAAGATACCAAATATCCCAATACATGAACTATAGGCTCCAAAATACCAAATATCTCAATACATGAACTATAGGCTCCAAAATACCAAATATCTCAATACATGAACTATAGGCTCCAAGATACCAAATATCCCAATACATGAACTATAGGCTCCAAGATACCAAATATCCCAATACATGAACTATAGGCTCCAAGATACCAAATATCCCAATACATGAACTATAGGCTCCAAGATACCAAATATCCCAATACATGAACTATAGGCTCCAAGATACCAAATATAGAGCAATCCCAATACATGAGCTATATATAGAAATGGTGCCCATATTGTATCTGAGTGTAGGGTATTTTGGGACTTGGACCCTCTTAATGGAACATGGTTACATATAGTGGATGTTCAGAAGTACAGAAAATTATAAAAAGAATTGTGCATTTTTACTGCATGATTTATATACCCACAGCTTAAGACCATGCAGGGACATTGACTTTTGTGAATGTGGCCAATCATGCTGCTTCAAAGAATTAATACTACTGTCAGAATGTAAGTTCTTCCTTGGGACAAAAATTGAACTCGTGAAAAGTGTATTTATACTTACATCATAGGTGAGGAACTGTCGATGTTGAGGAACGGTGTGCTGAATGTCAAAATCTAAATCATCATCTACCTGCCTTGCTACTTCAGCAGATGAACTTCTAGAATTCTAAATAGAGTGAATTACATAAAACATTAAAAGCCATTATATATTCATTCCAAAGTATTTCTATTTTGTGTAGCCAATAAATGGCAACATGCAATGACAACTGTATCAAGAGTATTTTCTGCACATCCATTACAAACAAGCCTGAACACAACATTGTACCATTATAATCTTAATCATCAATAGTATCTCAAGCATTCAAAAACACGAGAAAACGGGCCACATCACTCCTCTCAACAACAGCATTTTCCCAGTGAACAAACTTGAATATGAATTACTTGAGGATGCTTGAATATAAATTTGTGACTATATTGCCCTTCCTGACAAGACGGGGATTTTTTTAAGGGTCTGTATAGGGGACCGAAATAAGTCCCCATTTCCAATTCTAAAATGTAGGTATTTTCCCCAATTTTTGCTTTGAAATTCCCAAACAATGAAAACATATATCAAGTAGGGTAGTGTAATTGTTCATAAATCTTCTTCACAGGCCCCCAGATTACAATTTTTGCTTCAAAATTGTTAAGTAAACCTATTTTTTTTAGCCTCTTATTTGAATGAGGTAATTAAGCTTTGACCAAATTGAAAGTCAGAAGGAATCCAATTTATACATGTACCTTAAAGGGACTGGTTAACGTTTTTCGAAGAAATATTTTTCATTTTTGATGTTAAAAATTAAAAATATAACTAATTTAATGTTGACAACCAAAATTTGGACATCCTGAATGCAAGGATAAGAGCAATATTTTAGCTTTGATTCTGTGTTATGTAAACAAAGACTCGAGTCTTTTTATGTAAACAAACAAACCAGTGAAATGTCAATTTTGTAATTTAAAGCATCTTCATTTTGTACAATCACAAATTTTAAGTTTTAAATGACACATTTTACCTAAAGTATACTTGAGATGTGATATATATAATAAACTTAGTTCAATATCCATTTATTTTGAAAACTTCGTAAACAATAAAAAACCTCGGTCTTTGTTTACAAAACAAATAATAAACTCTCTATAATGAGCTTCTGTCATGATGAATAACCTTAATTTTTTGTGAAACATTCTAAACATATTAGACTGTAGATTATGATCATTTAAAGTGAAAAACAAAATTTGGGGAGAAATCGTGAACCAGTCCCTTCAATGCACTCTGGATTGGTTTTCTTCCTACTTCTTTGTATGAAATATTTTTTTTCCAATTTCAAGCAAATGTTGCTATTTTTCTCAATTGGAAAGACCCAGGCCCTTGAAATCAAGACTTAAAAAAAAAAACTGCAAGATCATTTCCGAAGTTTTCAATCTTGGCACTGCGTTTAGCTCAGCTTGACATTCACTGAGAATGTAGTGATTAAAATGTCTTATAAAACTGCAATCACTAACTGCAGTTGTCAAGCAGTGTTTTCATAACAATGGCCATCTCTCAATTTTAGTCCTTATGATGCAGATTTTATCATGAGTGTATGACCAGATTGTGAAAACAATTAGCACTTTGAGGTTATAAAAGAGTAATATTTCATTTAATATAATATTATATAAACTACGTAAAAACCTTAACCCCTCGTTGCCCCATCCAAGCCCCATATAGATAAAACTACCATCATGCATCTGTCATTTATAGATAAAACTACCATCATGCATCTGTCCATATACATAAACTACCATCATGCATCTGTCGGAGATTTACGGAAAAGAGCAGAGCGTCTGGTTGCACGAGACTACTGTCCATATAGATAAACTACCATCATGCATCTGTCCATATATATAAAACTACCATCATGCATCTGTCTGTATAGATAAACTACCATAATGCATCTGTAATAATCACATAAGAATGTTTACACAATCGCTATTGTGGACAAAACCTTGAATCACCACTACATAAGGAATTCAGTATAAAAATTCTGACTTTTTCATTTCATGGGTTCTTGAGAAGATTTTCAAAACTACGAGAATTTCGTTTAGTAGGATTCATATTTTTTCAGCCAAGCAATAGCACAAATTTATGGTTGAGATTATATATGAAAATCTTTATTGCTCCATCCTTAAACAAATTGATTGATGTTTTGCTGTTTTCCGCCACATTCAACAATTTTTCAGTTATATGATGGCAGCCAGTTTTTTTTTGTGGAAGAGAGAACCCAGATACAATGTACTTGGGAAGAGACCTTCTACAAGTAAACTTTCTCACTTACCAACGTGAGCGGGATTCGAACCTGTGCCGAGCAGAGGTGAGAGGCCATGTGATTTTGAGCGCAGTGCTCTAACCACGTCACGGAGGCCCCTCCTCAAACAAAGAACGATCGTTAAATCATGATTATGGCAAAAAGTACATCAGATCCAATTGCAACAAGTTTTAAAAATGCTAAAATTAATACAGTATTCCCCCTCTGAATGAGACATGACCCTTTGATTTAACAAACTTGATTTTCCTACACCATACAGTGCAGAGTGCTGTAGGGTTAGTTGAAATTGGCCCTATGATTCTGAAGAAGTTTAAAATGACCAGACAAGCTCATTTAAACTTTCATCCTAGGTGAGCTAACAAAACGAACACATTTTCCTTCAATGAAGGGATGATGAGTTTCCAGCGTAAGAAACAACAGACATAAAAAAACACGGTTACTGTAGTCGATTCACCTTCCAAGCTAAACTAAAACATGCTACAAGTACCTTTAACAGTTATCTTTCTTGCTAAGCTACACATTCAGATTGCAGAAACATTTGGGTGTGAATTTAGCTATCAAAAATTGCTAAAATAAACCAAAATTATCATCCCAACAAAAAAACCCACCGTACAGTACATATTAACTTAAAAAAACCAATCTTACCATTATTATGTAAGTGTGCCAATACCTTAATGGCCTTGTAGGCCTCTTGTACTTGATTGAACTTTCGAGGGTCGGCTGACGCAGTACCGGAGTCTGGGTGGTACACTTTGGCTAGCTTAAGATACGCGTCCCTTACTTCATCATCTGAGCTGCTGTCTGTCACATTCAGCAGACTGTAACAGTCTCGTATACTGCCTCTCAGCTGGTATCCCACGAACCTACGGCTTAGATTCTGAAGTTGGACACAGGAAAGAAATGGAACTGGGTGCAGTTTGAGGATCATCCTCATCTTGTTGAAATCCACTAGACCTGTCCTGATGAGCTAGAACAAAAATCGGTATTTGTATATCTGAGACAAAATCTTATTTGCACTTCATGACATGTTTATACATGTGCTTTTCTTTAAATTCTTACCATTAATGTTTCTCAACGCCTAAAAACGAATTCATATAGCTGCATGTGGTGCATGTGATGAATTTTAAAATGTAAGTTTTCATGAATCTCTGAGTCAATAGAGTATTCTTATCTTTTGCTAAATGCTTGCCATTTGATGTGAGAGTCGTATGTCAGATATGACCTTAGAAATGAAGGTCGCGTGTCACAGCATAGTAAATACTCTACATATACTAATTAAAAATTTTCTTTCAAAATTCACGATTACTGTGTCCTTGCTGATCAATTCTACAAGGTATACAGGGCTCAAAATTAACATTTGTCCGCCAGTCTGTGACTGGTTAAAAGTCTGGCGGACTGACTGATATTTGTTTTAGTCAGTCCGATGGGACTGGTTAATTTTCCAAAGCATGATTTTGGAAAACATACTTAATATGAAATTTTATACACATTTGGCATGATTCGATCTGTAGATATCAGACGAATCAGAATTGTTTATTCTGATTCGTAAGTATAAATCCCATATTTAAGTGTTACAATATTGTCTGAGGCACATTGAGTTAAATTTCATTTTAATAACATCAACGAAATATGTTTAGATATTTCTGGAAAACTCTGTTGGACTGGTAAATTTTTCTGCGGACTGGTTTAAATTATATCCTATCAGTCTGGCTGGACTGGCGACATAAAAAATTAGCTTCAAGCCCTGGGTATACAACAATAACATTCCTTTCTCAGTCTATGCGAAAGACATCGGACCGTCAGACCTGACCGATGTACAGTACCTGAGGTCCGATGCATCATTTTTTACACCGGACCGAAATGTCCGATGTCTCAGTGTCCGGTTTTGAACTTTACTATTTTGATGTGGAGTCATTTAAATATTTGTTTTAAGAAAAAATAGCACACAAATCCAAATATGTAAATGAATGTGATTAAAACCGCATGGACCATCTAAAGTATTATACGGGAGGGATCCCAAGTATAATAAATAAGATTTCATTGGTTTTGCATTTTCACGTGTTTCACTTTTTTACATTAGGTTTTTCGGTCTGACAAAATTTGGTTCGGTCTGGTGTGTTCATTGATTACACAGGACCGAATGTCCTATGTGGTCCAAAAAACTTTCGCATTGACTGCTTTCTGGTTTTGTATTGCAGGTGATAAGCCGAGATCTCATCCATGCAAGTACAATGTCTTTTGGCTAAAATTCCTTCCTTATTGGTACAGGGTCCGGGTCCCATTATATTGGAAAAATTATTGATGTTTTAGGTCAAATTGGGAAATTTTACTTTTCTGGATTTGTTGAAAATGCGCGAGAAGTTACAAGTAAAAACGGAACTAACACGATTCAATTTTTTTACACACACAATGTAACAGTTTGATATATAGGGAATTTCTAGATAAGTAAATTGGGAATTTCCCCCCCCCCCCCAATTGGTAAGGGTCCGTTTATCGGACCCAATTCAAAGAGATTGACGGTCCTGATCTATAGACATGTGCTTGTTTAGCAGGTAAAATAAAAGTACATATTTTTGGATATTAAAATATAGGGATGGAGGACAAGTTTTTGAAGTTGAACAAGAGCCAACGGTATAACATACAT
This sequence comes from Ostrea edulis, assembly GCF_947568905.1. NCBI lineage: Eukaryota > Metazoa > Mollusca > Bivalvia > Ostreida > Ostreidae > Ostrea > Ostrea edulis. The sequence continues at coordinate 3,569,895 of NC_079173.1, read as the reverse complement.
AGGTCTATGAGAATTCAAAAACTCAACAGAAAATAGTCTTTGTTTAATTTGGACCAGTAAATTTGTGTTCAGTCTAGCACAGGAGTTGGAAATCTCAGTGAAATTCGTCGAGGCAGGACATTTGGACTGAAGAGGCGTCAGTCCAAATATCCAGCCTCGACGAATCTCGCTGAGATTAAGGAGTTGATCATTTTATCAATAAAGGTCAGTGGTGGTTATTTCATTGTGAAACTGCAGGAACACGTATTTTTCAATTTGTCTGTGATAATAATTGAGGGTGAAGCCCTCTCACGGCCCTTCAGAGCTCTCACTATAGGTAACACACATCATGTACATTTAAAAGGAAAATATAGAAAAAAGTTAACTAATGAAAAATTAAACCATACCTATGGAATTTGAAAATTTTGGTCCAAATGGTGTCGATTCGAATACTAGTGCGTGGACATGTATTTCTCCATATTGAATCTCGTGTACCCAAGTTCACGTCGTTCTGAGATGTTACATAAAATCCGTAAAAGTATGTCAATCTTATTTTCTTAATCAATCATTCCTCGATTGTACTATGTCTCCTATGTTTGTGAATTTGCTAAACACCGACGCTGAATATGACATCACAATAAACTGTTTACATCAGTTGCGTTATATGTTTCCCGCGTTCAAAAAATAAGAGGATAAAATGTCTAGATATTAAAGTTATGAAGATATCTTGATAGAGCATTAAGTGGTAACTTCTGGATATTTTTTGTTCCCGTTATATTGGGATATTTTTTGTTCCCGTTATGGATATAAATTCTATAAATGCCAATACGTTTTGCTTCGCCCTCAAAAACGATCACGCCATAAGACATATTAGTAGTGGTCTACCACCTAAATAAATAACACAAGGCAACAAGGTTTTATCTACACTTCGATTCAAAATAACTTTGAAAATTCATTCCTTCGATGTGTTTTTTATTAGGAGGTGGTATCGTTTAGACCCCTAAAATTATTACTACAAACAGTAAGTTTACCGGTTCCTGTGATAAAACTGCCGACTACTGTGGGTCTAGTGAGTATTCTACTCCTGACAGACCATATTTTCTTTAGAGAATTGGACAGGCATAGCCTACATCCACTAAAGAACAGACTAACCAGTGACAGTGTACATAGTGAATCGTGACTGTTAGCTTGGTCTAGTCATCCAATGAAACTAACGGATAGCATACGCCATTTACCTAAAATGTAAATGCGAAAGCAGCCGAGCTCTGTGCTGTCACACCATTATTGCCACCACCACAGCCACCGGTGATTCTGTCTGCCTGCCTCAGTGTCTGATTCACTGTTTACTTAATCAAATGCATAATTTTAACTTCTTTGACTAAAGAGTTCCGAGTGAAAAGAAAAAGACGCGCGAAGTTCAAAATTAATGATGACTGGCAACTCACCCTAATTTTTGATCAACATGCGGCATCTCTTCGGGATCAAGCTCAAGCGGTCTGTGGTAATTTGCCAAATGATAACACGATTTATGACTAACTTGTTCAGGCCATAGACTGGGAACTCTACACTCAAAGTCAATAAAAGTGTGCAATCGATGTCGCCGGGACTTTATAAGAAAATAAGCTATATCAAATCATATATATATTGTGTGCTATACATTCATAGACCCATAGCCTCCCTAGGCGTGCTATACTTTTTATTTCCCCTTTACTTATAAACTTGGTAGGAAGCGTAAATAACCTAATTTTGTAACATACGTGACTGTCGCCGACTCAATTTTTAAAATTGAACAAGCAAATGTAAAAATCTGATAGCGTGTTTTTTTTTTAATTTTCTTTGCGTTAATATCATTTGTGTTACCTAAATTTTCATTCAATAAAAGTTTAACATCTTTTGCGTATGATTTTAAGCAGTGGTGTATATATTACTACATGTCGCCAGATTATATTCTGTGATCATAGGGCCAATTAAACACCCAATGTATGGACAAAGATTTCGTATTATGTTTTTGATCTATTTGGTGCTAAAATATTCAAAAACTTTGGGAAATATTCATCAAGCGATTTTTGGATGTGGCATTGAAAAGAAGTTATCATTATTCTCAAAATTTTGCATTTCGATTGAAGAAATGTAACATACGATACAATAAACTTTTTATCAAAACGTATTTGCAGAGCAAATGTTATCCCTTTTATGAAATTCGTGATGTAACATTCGTTACCGAAAAATTAATTAAAGGGAATGATATAACAATTTCCCGCGTATTTTTGCTCTTTGTCTGCATGATGTGGTATACGACATGAACGTCTACTATGAACATTTGAGTTTGAAAGTCAATACGTGTTAAACTTTGAGAATTAGGATTAATTTTCTCTTACGGTAAGTACTGTTACAACAACTGCAATGTTTGATATACAATATTGATTAATCAGATGGAATGTTTTGGTCTGAATTTGTTCTTCTGATATCAAAGAATGTATATCTTATTCCAAATATCTCGAAATTCCTCTGGTGTAAGAATTACATTGAGTAGAACGCTGGTAACATACGTTACTCAAAGTAACGTATGTTACTTAATAAAATGCTTGATTAGACATCAAATATTGAACTACATATTGACAAAATATCATCATTAATGATATGTTTCTTGAATATCAACTATGTTATGAAGAAACAAATGTGTTAATATTCCCGTATTCACTAGCATATATATATAGATATCCTCTCCAAGAAATACAGGCCATGATTTTCTCTGCTACTGTCTTATTTATGATACATGTAACTATGCAACTCTACATTTATCAATTTGCTAGAATTCAGCATCTTTTCATAATATATCTTAGAAATGAAGGGGTTAATCTCTGATATTGTTCTATGCAATCTTATAGAGAAATCATTATCAGAGTGTAACGTATGTTACCGGAAATTTCGTTACGTAATATTATTCTACTTGTTTTTAATTATTCATTTATTTTTTTCAGAAATGGCGCTTGTGAGAGCAGAAGTATAGAATAACTACCATGAAAAAAAAAATCTTTTAAAATATAAGAACAACCATGAAAAAATGTTTTAGAAATAATATTATATGCTCCCCGTGTGGCAATACTGAAAAGGTAGAATGTCTGTATAGACAGTGAAAATAAAGGTTTAACTACTGGTCAAAGGCTACCATAATGATACATGTAAGTTTTATCTCTCAAAATACTTATAAGCAACTGGTCATTTGAGTCATTTTGTATGACCTTTGACCTTGTGACTTGAAATCGAATGGGGGTCATCTATTCATAAGAGAGCACCAGTGTTTCAAGTTTGATGTCTATCAAGCAGAGACTTCTCAACGGACTATATTTTATGTCCAGAGTAGTTTAACCTTTGTTCTTTTGACCTCAAAACCAATAGGGGGCATCTATATGTCTTAAAGTTCACGTTAAATATTCATTCATAACACCGCGTGGTGGATTATACTGACAGTTTCTATGGAGAGGTATTCCAAAATAAGCAATAAAAACATAAGATTCGGTATACATTTAAATGTTGGGAAATTAAACATTTTCTTTACATTATTATTGTAAACAGATTGTTAGAAATGTGTAAATATGTTTCTTTCCATTTTTTGAATAGATATGATGTGTTTATAGTAATGAAAGGAAAAATAAGAAACATATGTTACTTTCATTGTTTATTATAACAAAGAGCAATCCAGGTTTCAAAATATGTGTCTGTTATTTCTATAAGAATCATGAGCATTTATATAGCGAAACATCAATCTTTTACTTTTGTTTTAATCGCATATTTATTGCAAATTAACAAATTCAGAAGAAAAGACACATTTGGTAATATTTTTTGCTTGTCTACGTTATATTTCTATTGAAATTGGTATTTCCATTGAATTAAGTGATGTCGTTATGATTTTGCAACATCAATCGTAAAGAATAACTGATGATGACATCATTTTGGCATAATATTTTCATGGATGTACTGTTGTGTAAGTGTTGAAACATACGTTACATAATTATAGCGCTACTTCATTCACATACAAAAAAGCTATTGTTCTATATCTATTGCTAATCTTTTGTTTTCATGTTTCATACATATTGAACTGTTCGAGAATATTTGTTAATCAATTTTATTTTCTGTCATTTCAAAGATATTGAAAGTGATATCTATTCGTTTATTTTGCGCTCTTAAAATCTTATTGCTGACTTTTACAGCGGATAATTTCTTGTTGTGTTGATTAAATATTTTCTTTGAAAACCTGTATTTATTGTCTTTCGCAAATTAGAAAAATATATGCTCAGTCAATTCCAACACAAGTTATGGAATAATACATGGAAAATTAATGTTTATCTTACATATTATCATGTCAAGGAATCAGTAACGAAGGTTACATGTGAGAAAAATCTCGAAAAATATACCATACTTTGACCTTCTGTAAAAAATAAATAAATCTGTCATACTTAACTTGAAACAATTTGAGGTGAGTGTTCAACAGATATTTACCATTAATAAACGCATGTTACCATACATATTTTGAATGGTCGATAAGCCATGGTTTTGAAACCCTCAATTGCACGCTTTTATTGACTTTGGGTGTCTAGACTTTGCGCCATCCAGTCAAACGGAGTCGTACGTACAGTAGTTTGGACCATCCCGACGTTTGTGTATACGCCGACTCCCCACAAACGTCTGGGCTGCGTTCAAGATCGTAACGGCTAGCCTAGCTGCTAGGCTAGATATCTAGGTATTTTGAACGCACTGTATGAATTAACGCTAGTTTGCCAATGCAACCTATCATTGGGTCAAATGCTGTCTGACGTGTTTTATACCGATTGTTAAACCGTTCTTGGCACACTGATTTTGACTGCGGATATCTCCGTTTACCTGATCAAGATATGGGGCTTTAGGTAGCAACCACCACCCTTTTTATAAATATTACCCAAAACAATAAAAATCAGGTGTAATTACCAATTTTGAGTATGCTGATTTCAAATCCGGATTCCTTTTACTCCACTTCCTTACAGAAAATGAGGTATAGTGTCTTAAACACCCCTACCGTCAGGTTGTCAAAAACGGAAAATGTTCCATTTCACATTAAAAAGTGACCCAAAGTTATTTCTTGAAATAAGGCATACAACATAAAAGGAAAACAATTAATACTAAATTGTTCCATGAACATTCTTAGTTGTTTTGGAAAGAATATATCTCACCGCTGGACTTTACAGATACAGGAAAGGGAGAGGTTTACGGAGCGGATCAAATATTTTAAATTTAATCAGATTGGGCCATAGCCTAATGAACTGATGAACAGGAGCAAAAGTAAAATCAATAGAAAAAATGATTTATTAAACATCAGCAAATCTTTTCCGAGAACTTCTGGTAGAGCTGTCAGGGGGGGGGGGGGGGGGGGGGGGGGGGGGGGGGGGGGGGGCTGAGTTGCATCATTATCAGAATTTACCGAAACACTGGACTCTCTGCCAGTATGGGGGCTGAGTTGCATCAGAACTGATAGAAGCAGAACTCCCTGGCCAGTCGGGGGCTGAGTGGTATCAGAATATATCTGAGAATGAATGGTTGAAATGTTTATTATTTATTTATTTTTTCAAAATTCAGAAATTTAAAAACTGCATGATCAGATTCTTTTTGTAACACTAATAATTAATGTCCCTTTATTGCGATGACTCTTCAAGTACAAACCATGATATTAAAAAAATGAAATGAAATGATAAATAAATAAAATATTTGTCTGTAAGTTACTTTAGTTACCTGTCAGTTAAGTCACTAATTAAGTGTAACTAGTGGCAGTGCAACTTGCAAGTGAAAATTGTATCATCTGTAGCTTATGGCCCCTTTTAAATTTGCCTTGCCTTGTAATTAATATTGTTGAAAATTTAGCAAATAGCATTTTTAACCCCCCAGTCCGTACCCCACTTTTTAAACGCTAAAAATCCAGCTAATTCAGTGGGGAAGAAATGTCACTACCATATTTCGAATTTCCTCTAGACTATATCAAATTAAATACCGCACTACTACCAGTCACAGATTGACACTGATAGGGGTATGGGGACCTGGTCTGTGAGTGTGATGGAAAGATTCTGATGAAAATAAAGATTCACTCATCATTCAGAAATGTATAAACATTGTATTAATGTATACTTCCGGTACGTTGTGTGTACGTTAATAATGGGAGTTATCTTTCCTTGGATATCTAAATCAATCAAATACTATATGAACACGGGCAATTATCGTCCATGTTTGACCTCAGTATAATTTCTTCATGCATACATTTTATCAATATGTCGGTCTTTGTTGCGTATTTCAACGTTAATTCAATGTTTACATATACTCGCTCTGCTTAACCGCTTCGATCTCAAAGGGATTTTCTGGAATGTGCTTAAACATGTGAGATACGCTAAATATAGCTATTTTAGATCCGAACGATCAACTTCGCATCATTCGTAGGCTCTAGGTTTATCCATACTAGCCCGTAAAAACCAGGGTGGAACCTCGTCCCACTTTTCCTGTAGAAATAAAAATAGAACATGACGCGCCACCTAGCGAGCGTGGTTGTTGCTACTTTAGGCGGATGTGACCGGTCGACAGGGGATGTTTACTCCTCCTAGGCACCTGATCCCACCTCTGGTGTGTCCAGGGGTCCGTGTTTGCCCAACTATCTATTTTGTATTGCTTATAGGAGTTATGAGATTGATCACTGTTCGATATCTTCGCCTTTCATTATAACTATCACCATATCATAATATTATTATCAAGGATATACAATATCTATAATACGGTCAAATATGGCGGCCTAGAATCGCATTAAATGTAGAGAGAACTACGTTTGTATTTTAACTAACTTATCATGATAGCTATAAAAGAAAGCATGAATGATAAAATACAAGGTTGAGAATTGTTACAATATACCAGGTAAGGTTGTCAATACCCGTGTATTTTATTATACCGGTAGAAGGCCAATCTCTAAAGCTATCAAAAAGCGTGAAACGATTACATGAATCGAAAGAGGGATGAAATAGACTGGCAATTCACACATTTCAGAGAAATTATTGCCACCAAAAATATTATCAAAGGGGGGAGGGGGGTGGATGGGTGGGTGGTAATATTCATACTTCGGGTGCCTGTGCATACATGCATACGTGGGTATAGTAAAACATCTAAACTGCGAAAATGTTGCAACGCACCAAGCGCCAATCTAAATCGTCTTACACCAGACCGGCACAATATCCAGCTCTTAGGTCACTGTCCACACAGAATCTGACCCCTGTAATTCCAACCCAGACTCAGACCCGTCCGATGACAAGTCAACCCGAAGAGGAGAACCAGAGAGAGGAGACGCCTATCTATCAATCAATCAATCAATCACAAAGGCAGCTTCCCAGCCTAACCGCGGAAACCACTACATCTGATCATCTTTAGAGAAAGTATTTTCACACGTGATAGCAATTATCAACTTTGACACCTCTTTTCTGTTTCACGGTTGCAGTGGAAATTGGATTCTGCAGTTATCAAATTGATGGTCAGATCTTGGGATTGCGTGTCTTTGATTTGGTTATGTATGTTTCTGCCTCATTTTACCGTTGTAAATTAATGCCATAGAGATTTCCCTTCAATTTGGAACTTTGTTTAGTTTATTTCATTGGTTAATCTAAAATCCAAGTAGGCGGATCTGTCAAAGTTGAAGCATGTGTGAATTTGCAAGGACTTCTAAAATTTTATTCAAACTGTAAGAAACTTTTATTTTTCGGTCTGTATGTTGGAATAATGAAATGAACTTATATTTAAATTTTCGGTGACAATAAATTTCAAATTTAACAATTTTTCCGTGCGATTATTTCGAACAGAATAATTCCTCAAATTTCAGTGAACTCTCACATAACCCGTAATTACGACACTTGCTGTTGCCTTCAACTCGACATTAAGATATATCTATTAACAATGTTCTTTTTTTCATATGTTGATTCGATATATCCCAGTGACCTTGAAATACAATACACCGCATAGTCTTTGCTGTATTGGATATTTCATCAAACAAAGATGTTAATGGCAAACTAATTTATCTTCATGGCAAAAGATGCCTTGCAGCTTCTCCATCGTGATGTTCCTATGCGAGAGCATGTTATGCGTATGATCAATTTTCAAATTAAGGCAAGCTATTGACAATTGAATTGATGTTAAAGGGGTTTCAACAGTCTCGTTTAAAGTCAGCATTTAGCAAATTCTATAGTCGTTCATCTTCACAAGTGAAGGATTATGGACTCGTTACCTCTCTCTAACCCTTGACATCAGTCACCATGCAGAACATGGCATAGCGACGGGTCATGTGATCGATATTACAGTCTGTAGCGTGAAGCCAATCAGAAAACGGCTTTTGTAGTCGACCGAAAACGAAACTAAACACGCATAGTGACAGAAACGCGGCGTAGAATTTGCTAGCCTAGTACCCGAGGCCTTCCGAGTGCAAGCGCTCGGAAGGCCTCGGGTACTAAGCTAAGAATTTGTGACCAGTTACATGTACCAGTAGACGGATTGATTTTCGGAAATACTGTTTCTTTGAAGAAACAATTAGAAAAAGTTTTAGAAAACAAGTTGCATTAAAAAGGACGGATTGTCCAAGTATGTTTGTCGATTGTGTTTCAACAAATTGAACAAGTTATTTGAAATTGGTATGTTATAACAATGCATTTGATTTTACATAAGCAGATACTAACTCGGTGCGGATTCCCTTGAAAAATTTAATTACTAGCTCTATCGTTAATGGGGGACAGTTTTGTTTTCAGCGCGGACGATTCAAAAACATGGAATTGAAATTGTAGTTCCAACCCACTTTGCGATTGTATGTATTACAGCTAATATCATGGGCATCAGTCACAAACATGTGATATCTTCTGAAACGCAATGGTGATCATTAAATACTTGTAAAACATTTAAAAGACAGGCATGTATTTGAATTTCACAAGCCTTGTAAAATATGACCGTATGGACTTCACAAAAAAAAAAGAGAAGATATCTACCTATGGTTTATGAAGGTATTATTATTTTATATTTTCTGCTTTAAGTTTTCGTAGATAATTTGTAATGAACAGAACTTCCATTTATTAATCATGTTCTGTTGTTCTTACAGAAGACAATTTATTGATATACATCGGATCATAATCTACTTTTTCTTACTTGCATTTTCTATGTAAAGTAATTGGGTGATATAGAACACCCCCTTTATGTTACGTACTTTCTTTCAAAAGATTAGCTAATTTTCTAAAAAAAAACACATATTTTCCATTTATAGTCAACTTTCTATACATACTGTTAGTAACCAAAGGTCTCTACAGACCAGTAGCTAAGCACTTTTAGCTCCCGATTGTCTCTACAGCCCAGTAGCTAAGTACTTCTAGCTCCCGAGGGTCTCTACAGCCCAGTAGCTAAGTACTTCTAGCTCCCGAGGGTCTCTACAGCCCAGTAGCTAAGTACTTCTAGCTCCCGATGGTCTCTACAGCCCAGTAGCTAAGTACTTCTAGCTCCCGAGGGTCTCTACAGCCCAGTAGCTAAGTACTTCTAGCTCCCGATGGTCTCTACAGCCCAGTAGCTAAGTACTTCTAGCTCCCGAGGTTCTCTACAGCCCAGTAGCTAAGTACTTCTAGCTCCCGAGGGTCTCTACAGCCCAGTAGCTAAGTACTTCTAGCTCCCGAGGGTCTCTACAGCCCAGTAGCTAAGTACTTCTAGCTCCCGAGGGTCTCTACAGCCCAGTAGCTAAGTACTTCTAGCTCCCGAGGTTCTCTACAGCCCAGTAGCTAAGTACTTCTAGCTCCCGAGGTTCTCTACAGCCCAGTAGCTAAGTACTTCTAGCTCCCGAGGGTCTCTACAGCTCAGTAGCTAGGTACCTCGTTACTAGCTTGAAAATACGGATGTATATTTAATTGCTGTGATAAAATTTTGAAATTCATTTCAAAATTAAGGATGATCTCCCTCATGCATAGCTCTTTGACTCCACTTTTTGGCACTCTATTTCCCCCTAAAATAGCTCTTACAAGTTTATTGTTATTTTAGATTTCAAAAATTTCGGTTGAGCATCACTGAAGAGACATTATTTGTCGAAAAGCGCATCTGGTGCATCAAAATTGGTACCGTATAAGTTTTACATATAGCTCTGTCATCTAAACAATGATAAACAAATTGAATGCATTTTGAGATTTATATTGGATATGTTACATACAATTGCAAAGTGGGTTGAGATTGACTTCAAATACTACAATTTCATGGTCGTCCGCGCTTGATCATACCCGCTGTTTTTCAATTGTGACGTCAAACAGGTGACAGTCACGTACGCTGTGTATTTCCAATTTTGCCAATTAATATTCTGTGGTCTTATTAGTCTGAAACCCTTTGTTCATCTACATGACTGAAATACAATCTAATCTAAAACAGACTTCTAAGAACTACACTGTATAATCTAGAAAGCGTATAAAGCGCTAGTGAGCAGTTCTAAAGAACCCGCTTTTAATGAAACTGCACAAACATTTTATATAATGATGTCCTACCAGGCAAATCAAATATGTTTGTCCTCATAGGTTTATATGCACCACCAAATGATATGTATATGTATTTGATACAGTATCTATATTTTATATTGCTTATAGGAGTTATGAGATTGATTACTATTCTTTAACTTCACCTTTCACACCTTTTTAATGTAAATGATCTTTGAGATGATTCTGCTATATAGTTTAGCTAGTTTAGAATTATAGGAAAATTAAATGTCAATTAGTTTACTGTCTATTTTTCAGATGATAGATAAACAATTTTACAGTTTGAAATGTGCTGCAGACCAAGAAAGTTTCGTCCATCTGGGAAATGTAGACAGGCGAGTTGATGTACCAGATGAAGACGGTATAACAAGTTCATATATCAACTTTATTATTATACCAAGGAGTAGATTGTGTTATCATGTTGTTGACTGAATATAGTAGCATATTGTAACTTGTAAAAGTCAGACTATCTGTCTGCCTTATATCGTGGGACCGGGTCTGCGTAGTAGCAGACCTCGGAGAGCCTGGTCCACTTCATAATATACAGATATGTGTAACGTATTTAAAATGCAGTGTAGGTCTAAATGACCTTCAGGAGAACTTGGCGCGCTTCAAAATATACAGATATGCGAAATATATATTATTGGTCTGCCCGACCTTCGCTATGGATGTTAACTGTTTGATTGCTTTCTCTCCAGTCACAAGATCTATAGAGCCTAACTGAAACCTAGTTACTATGCAGAGGATACCTCTCCCAGACGCTGGGTACAAGGGGAAACCAACACCCCTTCCAATCTAGGATTCACGAGGGTACCAACATCTCTCGTACCCGCAACTATATCAAGAGGATACCAACACTGCTTAAACTCAGGCACTGTCACATAAGCTTCTTCAGCCTCAGTAACACTGCTACACAAGACTTCCAGCACTTCTTCAGCCTCGATATCAGTAAAACTGCTACACAAGACCCCCAGCACTTCTTCAGCCTCGATATCAGTAAAACTGCTACACAAGACCCCCAGCAATTCTTCAGCCTCAATGTACATAGGATTCCCTCTCTTGCAGTTGCAAGGTGAAGATAACGAACAGTGATCAATCTCATAACTCCTACACGCAATACAAAATAGATAGTTGGGCAAACACGGACCCCTGGACACACCAGATTTAGTTTAGGGTAATTCAACAGGCACCTGAAGTGTGGATAGCTTGTATATATCTTATATGTACATACCACATCCCCCTTCTAGAAAGAAATCATTTTTTTATGCAGAACCAATAATTTAGCCAAAATATGGTATCTACCCACCGATCACCCTCATAAGTCGTTCTGAATAGTCAGTTTCAACCTTCTGTAAGCTTTAGAGATGACCACTTGTGAGATATTGATATATGTAAAGATGTGCAACAAATCGTGTAAACAAACAGGGGGCTACCTGCTTCGAGACCGATTCATGGGGTATAAACCAACTTTATCGAAGGAATTTCTGCGAATATCTCTTCAGTCTAATGTAGTTCGTTCATCTAAATCCCATGCCATCTGTTTTATTTGTCGTATCTTGCCCTTTATTTCATCGTACCCGAGCTTTTACGTCCATTGAAGGAGAAAACCAAAGTGAACAATTTTGAATGAAATCCTTTGTACTTCGTTTTTTATTGTGTTCATTTCGTAATGAATCGTTTTTATATGTATTGTCAATCCTATATCAAAGCTCGTTCCAGGCTATAAGTAGATTGATCAATATTTAGTGCACGTCTACTTAAACATCAGTTTGGTAAAATTTGTGTTATTTTCAAGCACCATTTTCTTCGAATAGGAACATAAAGCACACCGAAAGGATGTCAGTATTCATTAAAAGAATGATCTACCTATGTCTTTACATAGGATTAGTATCATCTAGCAGACGAATAGTTCAGTGGATATTTCATTTCCGATTAGAATCATTTGAAACAATGCAGACAGCAAAGTTTAAAACAAATTTAAGCAAAATTAATGGACCATTTTGATTTCTTTCCAAAATAAGGTTAATTGTAGACTATATGATATTATAATGTTATGAATCACGGATATGTGAAAAGTTTTACGCATGTATATGATATAAATATATCGAATCACAAATCGTCGTGGGTTTGTGAATGTTGACAACCTCAACAACAACATACGCATTGTAGTATCGCTTTGCAAGTTGTGACTTTCCCCTTGCATGTATTACGGGGCATCTTTCATAATTGCAGGGGAAATTTTATTTCGTGAAGCGAAAACAAGTCTAGAATGGATTGAAGGTTCCATAGCTCTCTGGTCAGGAGTCGCTGGGAGTAGAGGGCACTGCAGTTCACTTTGCTCGAGGGAGATCAAGTGTATTTCTCTGGTATACGTCAACAAAGAGAAGATTTGTAAACTATTTGATATGCAATATAAATTGGATGAAACTACACAGAAAGGTGAAATAGAATATTATATAATAGACAGAGCAAATTATCGAAGATGTAAGTATTCTAGAATTCTTTCAAAGTTACCTTTATTCAAGAAAAAGTAGTCAAAGTGTTCTTATCTTTTTATTCATGTAATCAAAGTCATTCTAGTTTCTATGTACCATGTTTATATATCTCACCTCATTCGATACACAGGAGCTTGTTCTACGTATCGATATATCATTGTTAACTCGAAATAAAAGACCACAGAGTCCTCCACATATGCTTCTTATTCAAAATAAATATTGACGGCAAGTTAACAACTCAACTTTATGACAAACGGGATGATTTCAGCTTCTTGTTCGTCAACTTTCCATATTTATGTAGCAATATTTCATTATTACTTGCATACAGTGTTTATAATATATCTCTTAACTAATTCGATATGCAAGAGCTTGTTCTGAATATGGTCAGTATTTAAATATAGGCAGGCTACTGACAAACAGGTTTTCGCAGTCTCGTTTTAAGTCAGCATTTTGCTAATTCCATGGACGTTATCAATATCTAGTTTGCCAATACAACCTGTCATTGAGTCAAATGTCCGACATGTTTCAAACCGATTGTCAGACCGTTCATGGCACACTGATTTGAGTACGGATTACTCCTTTTACGTAATCGGGATATGGGGCTCAAAGCGGGCGTGTCTGGTTGAAAGGGGGATGCTTACTCCTCCTAGGCACCTGATTCTAAACCAGACTCCATCGAGATAGTTTTCTGTCCAACAAGGTGTTAAGCAAGGAGGTGTTTTGTCAATACTTCCGTACCGTGTGTATATCAATATTCTAATTAATTTATCTCTCAATTTCATATCCGAAAGACACGAATATTGCATGCATTACAACAAAAGCAGCGAACTTGAGAGATCAATGAATTTTCTCGGGGAGGGTTACAGTGAGCAACAACTGATGATGACTTGTTAATGAAAATATTGATATACACACGGTACGGAAGTATTGACAAAACACCTCCTTTCTTAACACCTTGTTGGACAGAAAACTGTCTCGATGAAGTCTGGTTTAGAACGAATGCGCTCCAAGAAATAAATTACAACAAACGAGAGTTTACCTGCTTAACCCATTTCATATAACTTCACAAGGAAGATCATGTCTGCATATAGTATCAGCATTTTCGATTGAAGTCAGCATTTCGCAAATTCTATGGTCGTTATAACGATCTAGTTCGTCAAAACAACATATCATTGGGTCAAATGCTGTCTGACGTGTTTCATACCAATTGTTAGGCCGTTCTTGGCATACTGATTTTGACTGCAGATAACTCCGTTTACCTGAACAGGATATGGGGATCACGGCGGGTGTGACCGGTCAACAGGGGATGCTTTCTCCTCCTAGGCACCCGATTCTACCTCTGGTGTGTCCAGGGGTCCGTGTTTGCCCAACTATCTATTTTTATTGCTTATAGTAGTTATGAGATTGACCACTTTTCGTTATCTTCAGCTTTCATTATGGGAGTTATGAGATTGATCACTGTTCGTTATCCTCACCTTTCATCAAAGGCTTTGGCAGTATATGTATCTAGTAATAACCTAAGACGCATGCATTCATTGCTGGTATTTTCTAAGTTGCGAAAAATAATTCATTAATAATTTAATAATTTTTTAGAAGTAGAATGATTCTTTACGGTAGTCCAGAGACTGTAGTGAGGGATCGCTACACAAACCAGTGTACCTTCTTCTATTTTTTATTTTCATTATCATCATTTTTATTCATGTTTGTTCAAAGGGATGTTTGTGTTCTTTTCCAAGATGAGGTAACTTAGAAATAGTGAAAATAGGTTTTGTTTTATTCTCAAGATTCCTGAACTAGAGAAGCCAAACGTTGCATGAAAGCTTAATTTTATACTTAAGATTCAAGTTTGATAAAACCACGACCCTTTGGACCGTAATGGGATTTATGAGGTTTGTTTACGAATTGTTTGCATTGTTGGGCGGTTTTAGAGTTAGTCAGAATTGATTGATTCTTTCTTGTTTAACGTCCCTCTTGAGAATATTTCCCTCGTATGGAAACGTCACCATTGTCAGTAAAGAGTTGCAAAAGTTAGGCCTATGTTTGGCGCTTACGGCCTATCAGCAGGTAGAATCTTTATCGTGCCACATAGGGCCTCGAATTCTGCAGTCTCATCCGAAGAAACGTCACATTTAGTCGTCTTGTACGACAAACAATGGTTATTGAGGGCCAATTCTACCCCGAATCTCCAGGGGAGCGGATTTGTAAACAACAATGAACACTTACGAGAATTTGTAGAATTGGATGTGTATGCGGAAGTGAATTCATGTTACATTGTTGATATATTCCCATGATACAGCAGTTTATGGTTTCTTTGTCTACATCAAATTGAAAAGTTAGTATTTTATCAAGAATAATAATGATTGATTGATTGATGTTTTCCGCCACACTCAACAATTTTTCAGTTATCTAGTGGCGTCCAGTTTTTATTGGTGGAAGAGAGAACCCAGATACAATATACCTGGTAAGACACCACTGACCTTAAGAAAGTAAACTGGGAAACTTTCTCGCGTACCGTCGCGAGTGGGATTCGAGTTTAAAGTGGAATTTGAATAAGCAAACAAAGTATTAATTTGGAGTAATTGAATGATATTTTTTTAAATATGTTTTTAAAACCCCTCAGCTCCGTCTTACAAATTGTGGTTGTTTAAAGATGTACAACGTTTAGTTGTTTTGTATTTTGAAATGTCATCTCCTTATTTAACCTACCTACATATCTATTTAGTACCAGAGTCCTGTGCAGATCTCGCCAACTGTTCTGGAACAAATACTGATGGAGAATACTGGTTGTATCCGAAAGCGACGAGTGGACAGAGAGTCAAAGTCTATTGTCACAACATGGAAATGAACCCGACAGAGTACATTACCCTGAAGTATACAAATACATTTGTTGAACATGAACCTTCAAATTGGATGTTACAATGGCAGAAATGTCGAACTGACTACAAACCCCCATTGAAGTCGGCAATTATTTCCAGAGTTGGCATAAACATTCAGGTGATATTTGCTTAATATGAATTGCACGTCACTTCATTTCCACAGAGAAGTCTAAAGGTATTCATAGCACAGAAATGTATGTGCACGTTCTTGAATGCCCTTATATCCGGAAGAAAATAATCCCCTATAGAAAAATCTACATAGTTACGTAGCAGATGTTCATAAACTTTCTAAAAAGAAATGGAAATATTTATAATTACACGTATGTAGGTTTGAATGTTAAAAAATTGCTATGCTTTGCGTATCTGGATAATAAAAAATCATCTATATTTTCATTCTTTAACAAGTGATTCTACCATGAGCGTGGTTATCCTTACTATTACAAATTGATTACTGTTCGTTATCTTCACCTTTCATTGAAGAATTCCGATTTCTTATGGATTAACGTATGTTGTATTTGACCACCCAACGTGTTTTTAATACATTCAACGACATATTTGGTCTTTTAATACCGTACCTATACGGATTCCAAAATTACACAAAAACCCTTACAAAGATACATTACAGGACCTAGTAAATGCTCGACCAAATCCTTATAATTACCCCTCATGAATTTACTAAATGCTAAGAAGGAGAAACTTAAGACGCATTGTCCAGAAAGGTGAAGATAACGAACAGCGATAAATCTCAGAACTCCTTTAAGCAATACAAATTAGAGAGTTGTCAAACACGGAACTCTGGATATACCAGAGGTGGTATCAGGTGCATAGGAATAAAGGTCCCCTGTCGACCGGTCACACCTACAGTGAGCCCTATATGTTGATGAGGTAAACGGAGTAAGCTGTAGTCAAACTCATTGTACAAAGAACGGCCTAACAATAGCTATGAAACATGTCAGACAGCATTTAACTCAAATATAGGTTGTATTGGCAAACTAGATCATTATAACGGCGATAGGATATGCGAAATGCTGACTTTAAACGAGACTTTTGAAACCCCTGCATCATCAACTAGTTTGTCAGTAGGCTGCCTAGATTTGAAAACTGACAACACGTAGAACAATCTCTTGGGTATCGAATCAGTTGAGAGATATAAACGACATATGCAGGTGATAATGGAATATTGCTACATAAATATGGTAAGTTGACGATGGAGAAGCTGAGGGTGGGTGTGTCAATAGAGGGTGCTTACTTCTCCTAGGCATTTTATCCCTCCTCTGTTACAGTGTACTCGTGTGTCGTATTTGATTTTGTATTCTTTGTAGAATTTATTAGATTTTTCACTGTTCGTTATCATTACTTTTTGCATTCAATAAACACGAAATTGTTTTTACGATAATCATTCAATAGATCTTCAGAAAATTAAGGAAAGTTGAAATGAATATACGGGTATTTCATAGCTAAAAATTTTTGACGATATACTGAACTGTTGGTGCTCCAAATATAAAGAATAGTGATTGATTAATCTCATAATTCCTATAAAGAATACACAATTCTAAGTAGGGCAAACGCGTACACCTTAACACACCAAAGTTGAAATCAGGTGCGTAGGAGGAGTAAGAATCCCTGTTGGTCGGTTAAACCCGCTGTGATTCGTGCATCTTGATCCGATAAACGGCGTAATCCAAAGTCAAAATATGTATGTAATGAACGGTCTAAGAATTGGTGTGAAAGATGTTAGAAAGCAGAGACAGGGAATTGCATAAATTAAAATGTCGCAAAAACATGATACTTGCACTTACATATGTTTTCTATGCATAAAAAATTCATGATGTTAAATGTTGATCAAACTTTTATTTCCTCCAAAGGGACGTTAAACAATATTCAATCAATTTAACGATGTTTATCATCTATTTCATGCAGAATATGACCGTAATTGGGTCTGACTACACGTTTGCTGTGCGTACAGGGAACTTCAAGCTTGATTTTGGAAAAGCCATGGATTGCAATGGATATAGTTCAATGTCGGGCTGCCATCGCTTTGGCAATGCCATGGTCAATACGCTTGGAACAGGATTGATTCTGGATCGAAATGTAAGATTAAAAGTTTGATGCTCTGATTGACTACAGTACAACGTTTAAACTTTGGTTAATACAGATGTATACTGAATAGACTTCGATGTATTTTTTTATAATCTACATAATTATCTGCACTAGTAGAGAAAATGTTTCCACAAAATTAACACTGAAAACTTTGATTCTATGATTATAAAACGTAGCAGTTTTGCCATATAATAAGAACATATCTGATACTTTGACTTCCAATGGTAACTCTTTCTGTCTCTGTTAGCAAGCGGAAGTTCGAGGTTCAAATCCCGGCCGCGAAAGACCTAAGTCGTTAAAACAGGTATTGGCAGTTCCATCGCCAAACGTTCAATATCAGGTGTGAATGTCACGGGTCCTCGGATATGACCTTAAAAACGGATGTCCCGTGTCACAGGAGGTGTGACACGATAAAGGCCGTAAGCACCGAACAAAGGCCTAAATTTGAAGCCCTTCACCGGTCTTGGAGACGTCTCCATATGAGTGAAAAATTCGAGAGAGAGAGAGAGAGAGAGAGAGAGAGAGAGAGAGAGAGAGAGATAATCAATCAATCAATCAATCAATTAATCAATCAATCAATCAATCAATCAATCAATCGATCAAATTGTTAGGATATACAAGGATGAGAACATTTTAGATCTAATCTCATGTTCATTAAAGTTGATTTCATTGTAGGCTAAATGGGGATTAATCCACGGTTATAAGGCGGGAATGCAGAACATCAAACGTTCGGAAGATGGCGCTGAAATATCAATCACTTGTGCAGGCTACTGTGGAAATTGTGGACCCTTGTCTAAGCCATTAAGATTGATATTGTCATCTGAATTTGGTAATATGTTGTGAACACTTCTCCTATATGGCTTATCAGTTATATATGAAACATTGTACAATGCTTCATTGTCATTTGTAGATGTGCGTATATTGTCGGGAGAGGAGGATCCATTTATTTTCCGAAAAGTTACAGTGGATCTAAGAGGGGTGGAGGATGTCAAATAGCTTTTGAACTCTTCTCCTCCTATATGTCTTATTGTTAAGCCGTTCTTGGCACACTGATTTTGCCTGCGGATAACTCTGTTTACCTGATCAGGATATAGGGCTCACGGCGGGTGTGACCGGTCAACAGGGGATGCTTACTCCTCCTAGGCACATGATCCCACCTCTGGTGTGTCCAGGGGTCCATGTTTGCCCAACTATTTAATTTGTATTGCTTATAGGAGTTATGGGATTGATCACTGTTCGTTATCTTCACCTTGCATTGGATAGATTTGAAACTTTGTACAATGCTTCATTGCCATTTGTAGGTGTGCATATTGTCAGGACAGGAGGATCCAATCGTTGTCCTTAAAGTTATAGTTTATCTGAGGGGTAGAGGGTGTAAAAGAGTTTGTGAACACTTCTCCTGTTTGGTTTATCGGAGTTCACAAGGTCTATGTTTCAGCCCATGCTTTCTCCGTACAATGTAGTACATTAAGGGTAGGAGGTTTCCTTTGGAGCACTTCCAATTGGGATAGCTAGGGAGACATTTGTTTTTCATAAAAACAATCTCAAGTTTATATAAAGGGTGGATATAATGAGCAGTGATCAATCTCATAGTTCCTATAAAGAAAACAAAATTAAAAGTAGGACAAACACGGACCCATGGACATACTAGAGGTGGGATCAGACAAACACGGACCCCTGGACATACTAGAGGTGAGATCAGGCAAACACGAACCACTGGACATACTAGAGGTGGGATCAGGTTTCTAAGAGAAAACATCCCGGATTACTTTGTTGACCTATCAAGATATAGGTCTCACGGTGGAGGTGACCAGGTTGACAGAGGATGTTTACTCATACTGAGCAACGTATCCCACCTGGTATGCCCAGGGGTCCGGGTTTTGGGGTAAGATATGATAGAAAAACAGTTCTATGAGATTGATCAGTCTTCGTTATTGCGCAGCTAGGTTAAGGGCTTCCATAGTCAAATGCTCAATAATCATGGAGTGAAATTGCACCTCAAATTCACAGATATCATTACACATGTTACGGTTAAACACCGAAACGATACTACCCATATATTGACTGTGACTGAGCTACCGTAAATTCCCCTCATGGTAATTTCCCGTGAGGTCACTGAAATATCATGTAACACTTTATTTTTGGAAAACAGCAAGATGCCCTACTTGTGAATAAAAGTTCAGGTTCATCCCCGTAACCAGCTGAATTGTTATTGATATACTCAGAAAAAAAATAAAACTTCTTAACATGAAAAGTGTTGGGAGCAGATGCATACTCAATCTAACCATGCTGTAATTTAACAACATATCAACAGTCATCAGTGAATTACCGGGGTTGTCCACATTCTTATATATATCATACCGATAGTATACAAGACATAAATTGTTCCCCGTATTTTTCAAACGCATAAATATATCTAGATTATAAAACAGAAAAATTCTTATTTTTTTTTTATAGCAGATGAACCTGAACTTTGCCGCAGTTTCTGTAGTATGAGATAATTTATGTACATGAGGTGTTTTTTAAACACATCAGTCATTCAGATTAGGGGCGATTTCAAGGTCAAAATATAATATGAATATCACCTTCGTGCATACTATATATTAAAAATGGAGAATGATTTGATATCATAAAGGAATAATATATATATTATATACATATTCATTTGACAAGATATATTTTCACGTATACAGCTTATCACTTGATAACAGTAGTAAATAACGACAAAATATTATGACGCTTTCTCCGCGATACAACTATCAGAACATGTACGCTGTGACGTACTTTTTCACTGTGACGTCATATGGTGCGAAGTGCACAGATGTGCATTTATAACAGCACTGATTTTTCTCGGATAGCCCTAACTGAGCTGCGTGTTGCTTTCAAGTACATGCGATATTATCTTATAACAAAATCACATGCGCTGCTCTAGATATCAAACGTCAATTCTAATGCAATGGCTTTGTAAGCTGTCTTTGAATTGGCTAATGCTGAGGTCGAAGGTCGTTAAAAGAATGTTGAGGAGATGTAAAACTTTCGAATTGTGACGTTAAAGTAGAATTTTTACAATTGCCAATGTACTTCCTTATATTACAGTACTAAGGAAATTGAGATTCAATTTTGTGTAACACGAAGTTGGTCACATGATCAGTTTTTTCTTGTGTATGGATACAATCACCGCTTCAAAAGTCAGTTCCCGTATTTTCACCTGGCTTCATGCTTATGCAATGCAGTGGGGGATTCAGACCTCCCCTTTCGCCACAAATTTAAATAATAGAAATAGTGTGAGTAAAAATCTAGATTGGCACCCAAAATGTCTGAGTATTGTAGCTAGTACTTGACTTTCACACCCCTCTTTCGTAAACCCTGGATCCGCCACTGCAATGACATCATAACAGAAACAAACACAGCAGGGTATTTATACAGTCTATTTTGTAAACAAACAAGAATTTCATCAATTTATAAAAAGAGACGTTACACATACCGTTCTGTTTCATTTTAAAAAGTTTTAAATACCGTCTACAACTTCTGCATGGCGAATTTATAAAATAAAGTTCTATGATATTGGAACCGAAAAAATGTAGGCAGAGTTATAAGCCGATTTACTTTATGATAAATTAACCTGTTGTTTCCTGGCAACTATCATCACGGCTATGACTCGGTATGATCATAAGCGAGGCTGGTTTCGAGGCTCGAAAAATTGATATGTTCATGTCAGGGTATCTGTGCGAGTCTTCATTAAAATCCTACAACAGAAATCTCTCTAGTGAACAAAACCTCCGTTTTTATTTTCTCTTACACACTCTAAAGGTAAATAAAAGAAGCAACCTACCAACATATTGTCTAAATCTGTCCTAATGTCGCGAATCGTGTCCTGCATGGCTACAACCGCGAGTCCTAACGATGAACATGCCATTGTTTCTTTCCAAAAACCTGACTAAGAGCTTAACGTTAACTTGACCCATCATATCATCCATCAATTCTCTCAGATCCTTTGAAATTCTGCCGAAATCTGTGTTCAACAATTGCGCTTTCAACTTAGTAGGCTAGACCAGCGCCAGTTTCTCCATCGCTGATCGCGACCAAATCACATCACGGGTGTAGATTACTCCGTCCTTCTTGTCTTCATTCCAGTTGACTTTACGCTCTAAATCACCTTTATTTTACACCCGTTTTGTCTTTTTTTAACCTTTTCAATTAAATATCTATATCTTATATTCTTTTCGATATTGTTCCTAATTTTTTATTCGATAAAACGCTAACGAACTATATTTTGTGTTTTACGATTGTTACTTAGGTCATCTGCTACATAATCATGGAAGCTCGGTAAGAACACAAATCAAAATAGAAATTATAAATATAAGAAATAAAATATCATTTTTGAGTGTTATTAGGATATGACAGGAAGTTGGTACGTGTTCAAATCTACTATACCACCCCTTGGACGTTATAGAAATCGATCACGTGACCAACTTGATGTCATATCCAATAACATTAAAAAATGATATCTTATTTCTTAAATAACGCAAACGTGAACACTTTGGAAAGTATCTCATGAAAACGTCAAAGTCAAGTGGATTTGAATATCAGCTACAGTGTATATTGTACATTACACGTTATAACGGGGGGTCACTGTATATGCATTCTTTATTAGTTAGTTTTTAATATTTTCTGATTCTGACTTCGGATTATTACGTTTACCTGATCAAGGTAGTGAACTCACGGCGGGTGTGACCAGTCAACAGGGGATGTTTACTCCTTCTAGACACCTGATCCCACCTCTGGTGTGTCCAGCTGGGGTCCGTGTTTGCCCTTCTCTTAATTCTTTTAAGGATTTTATTGTATTGATTACTGTTGGTTATATTCATTCATTTCATTGTAGTATCGGATAAAGAGGCGAGAGCAGAGGTTTGTACGATGTGAAGACACTAATAGAAGCTGATGGATATTGTTCTAATGAATACTAGCATTCCAAATATCCAGTTTATCTCATGCTGAAAATGAACTATTTACAACGTGTGGAATCTGTACGGAATTCATATTGGTAGTGACGGATGCTTCCAACTTAAAGCACCGGAAGAGAGAGAGAGAGAGAGAGAGAGAGAGAGAGAGAGAGAGAGAGAGAGTAATGAAAGTGAAGAAATGTAGAACTGTGTACACTGAGGACTATATTTGACTATCAAAATCAACAATCATTCTTCTGTTTCAAAATTAAATGTATTTTGTGCATTATTCCCAGTGCAACTTGCTAAAGCATTTCTTTTTGAAATCAATTCAGGTATTATGACATAAAATACCAAGTATTCTTCTAAAGCATTGAGGGAAGATTGGGCAAACTTTCTTTTGTTATTATAGTTTTGAAACTTCCCATATATTTATAGCAATGTTCCACTATGACACGTATATGATATTTATGTTTCTCAACTGATTCGATATGCAAAAGTTTGTTTTGGATATGATCAGTTTTTTAATCGAGGCATGCTTCCATACTTTCGGCTTGAGTATCACTGAAGATACATTATTTGTCGAAATGCGCATCTGGTGCATCAACATTGATACCGTATAAGTTTTACATGCTAGTAATGAATAAGTTGATGTTACAGGGATTTCAACAAGTTCGTTTAAAGGGGCATTAAATGTGAACGTGATGACAACCATTTTTATCTCAAAATATCTCATTTACATAGGAATACAAATCAATTACAAAAATCAATTTTTGAATTAATGGGCTCTGTAATTGATAGCTTTTTTTTTCAAATAAAAGAGATATTGATATAAGACAATTGAAATAATGATATATATATTTAGTCATTTTTTTTTTTAAATTCAGGTATATATCATATTGTATCATTTGATATAAATCAAGGATTGAATAAGGAAATGCTAAATTATTTCATTCAGTAAGAAGAAAGTATTATTTCAATGAGAGAGCAATATTTCAATAGCCTACCACTTTAATAACCATAGGTGTGTTTACTGGAAATGGGGGGTTACATGTAATTGAATTAATCAAAGAAAACAATGACACAAATGATGCACAATAGTTTTGAATTATAAAGTGATATTATGTTGAAAAGAAATGTGCAATAACATTTTCAATAAAAAGAATGCATCATTCATTTAACTGTCCCTAAATGTTCTTCTTTCTTGTTTATCAAAATGACGGATGTTGATGAAAATAAATTATTTTTCTCATAATATCTTGAACATTTTTGGTAGTTAATGTTGAAACTGAAGATGACGTTCCACTAAGTTAATACGCAGAATCTTCTCATAGTCTGAAACTATAGATCGAAAATTCTTTATTAAAAATAAAATAGCGTTAAAAGACTTCTTATTCATATTATTGAATATTATTCATATTCAATAATTACTTGTAAAATCAATAGAAGTACGATATGTATTTTAACAACAAATATGATTAGGTAATGTAATGATGTCGTTTGACTTGCAAATGAAAATACATGTAGCTGTACATTTATAAATATTGGTATCATTAGGCCATAGTTCAATGCAAGGTGAAGATAACGAACAGTGATCAATCTCATAACTCCTACAAGCAATACAAAATAGATAGTTGGGCAAACACGGACCCCTGGACACACCAGAGGTGGGATCAGGTGCCTAGGAGGAGTAAGCATCCCCTGTTGACCGGTCACACCCCCGTGAGCCCCATATCCTGATCAGGTAAACGGAGTTATCCGCAGTCAAAATCAATGTGCCAAGAACGGCTTAACAATTGGTATAAAACACGTCAGACAACATTTGACCCAATGCGAGGTTGTATTGACGAACTTCCCGAGTGGAGATTTAAATATATATTTTGGTTATGAATTTTAAAGGGAGTGGATCAGATCTACTAGAATCAGTTTTGTTCATGACAGATATTAAGATAATAATGAAATATGACTTCCTGTAAATACAACTTTATTAGTATGAAAATAGTTCTGCCAATTGCTTGTTTCATGCAGATCTATAGAAAGTCAGTGATGATACAGATCAAAACAATATTTGGAAGCATTTAAAAAGAACAAAAACGTTTTTAATGTGTTAGTGATTGTAGTATGTACAGTGTACCCGTTATCACAGTGAAGGCTTATGAAACTCACCATAAAACAAAAACGCTGCAGGCACATAATAAAGAAAGAAAAAAGGATGGGATACCGAAGAATTTGAAAAGTTGTTAAATTTCCTGACAAGCAATAATAATAATGGGATGGATACATGTTGCCAAATCTTCAGAACCTTAATTAGTGTGGGTATTTTTAATGTTCGTCATTGCTGTTCTTACAGGATACAATTATGTTACATGCAATTGCAAAATGGAATGATATTGACTTCAAAATTTTCAATTTCAATCCCATGTTGTCATGGTTGTGCGCGATTGATCATGCCTGCCCTTTTCGTTTGTGATATCAAATCTTTTGGCTTCAATAGGTGACAGTCACGAACGCTGTATATTTCTAATCTTGCCAATCGATATCCGAAGTTTGATTAATTTGAATCCTTTGTTCATCTACATGACTGCAATACCATCTACTCATAATCATACTTCTAAGAACTACATCATATAATCTCCAAAGCGTACAGAGCGCGGTGGAGCCGTTCTTTTTAAAAGATTGATTATAATCAGATTGTACAAACATTCTTACATTTCGAAAGATGAAATTCTTCAAAACCATGCTTCAGTTTTAGATACATTTAATTTCCTAGTCAATGAGATGGATGAATGAGTTACTGTACCTATATTGGATTCGTAAACTTCATAAAAACCCTTACAAACAAATATACATTGCTGGATCCAGTACGTGTTCTACCAAGCCTCTATCTGTGCACCTCAAGAAAATATTAACAGCTATGAAAGAGAAGCTTCAAACGTACTATGATACTACATATGCCATAAGTGGTGTAAATTAAATGTGGAATTTAAAATATTCTAAAGACCTTTTAGTAAACTTGAAATCGCAAAGCTTTTCTCAAAACAACAACATCAAAGCGTATGACTTTTCAACACTTTTCACGACCATTCCTCACGTTAAACTAAAGACTAGATGTTTTGACATTATAAACAGTTGCTATGGAAAATGGAAATATTCATATTTAGTGATTGGTCATTCAAAAATTACTTTGTTAAAGACCACCCGCTGATTCCACGCACAAGTACGTTGAAGTTGAAATTAAAAATATGCTGGAGTTCCTCATTGGCAATATCCTCTTTGTTGATGAGGTCTTCCAACAGTCTGTTAGAATTTCCATGGGCACGAATTGTACTCCTTTGTTAGCTGACCTGTTTTTATATTCATACGAATCAGGATTTATAAAAAAAAAATTCAACATGAGAAGAAAAAATCTCTTGCGACATTTAGATATATCAACGACATTTTTTCGATTGACAATGCTAATTTTCATTGATACATCGATTCGATACATCCCTGTGAACTCGAAATAAAACACCACAGAGTCGTTCACTTCTGCTTCATACTTAGATACTTCATTGAAAATAGATATCAATGACAAACTAACAACTCAACTTTATGACAAACGGGATGATTTTAGCCTCTCCATCGTCAACTTCCCATATTGAGGGATTGGTCAATATTTTTTGGAACCTCTAAAAAATGCAGTAGGACAGACATTTATTTTGATTGGCATACCGATGGGACTCCATTCTTTTTGAATATTCAACACTGATAGGACAGCTCTCTCTCTCTCTCTCTCTCTCTCTCTCTCTCTCTCTCTCTCTCTCTCTCTCTCTCTCTCTCTCTCTCTCTATATATATATTGCAAATGTATCAATGAACAAAACATATTATAAAGTATTTTAAAGTTTTAATCCAGCTATCTTGCAAACAATAATACTGAATAGTATGCTTGCTTTATTTCATGCTCAAGTTGAATTTACTAGAGTCAATTGAAATATGGTAATGGCCCTTTGAATTTATTTAATACTAAAACATGTAATTAAAAATCACAAAAAGTATCCAGTTGTGAATGAAATCGCAAAACTTGCACGTAGATTTTGCATGGAATACGGATTTCAAACATAAAAAATGAAAATAGTATATCATGTTCGTCATAACTAGAAGGATGCACACCAGAATTTAACTAAAGTCTCAACACCTGTTTAATAAATTGATAGTTTGCCAATTCAACCAATATATCAAGGGGTCCATGTTTGCCCAACTCTCTATTTTGTGTTGCTTATAGGAATTATGAAATTGATCGGTGTTCGTTATCTTCACCTTTCATTAATAAACTTCAACACAACAAATAGACAATGAGACAACAATTTAGACATAAAGATAAATCCCATTGTTCTCTCTAATTTTAGAAATGTATGGACATTTCAAGTAGCAGAAATTATATTTTAGGAATGATTGAAAATAGAAGGTATCATACGGGCACATGGCATACACATCAAAGGAATATTATGCAATTCAAAGCAAGGTGAAGATAACGAACAGTGATCAATCTCATAACTCCTACAAGCAATACAAAATAGATAGTTGGGAAAATACGGACCCTGGACACACCAAAGGTGGGATCAGGTGCCTAGGAGGAGTAAGCATTCCCTGTTGACCGGTCACACCCGCCGTGAGCCCCATATCCTGATCAGGTAAACGGAGTTATCCGCAGTCAAAATCAGTGTGCCAAGAACGGCTTAACAATTGGTATGAAACACGTCAGACAGCATTTGACCCAATGCGAGGTTTTATCAAAGTAATCCTGTTGTATATATCGATTTCCGAAACTTAATGAAGAAATATCTGGATTGTTTTCTAGTATTTTACAAGCTGCTTTACACCTAGTCCTTGTTCACAAGCGTAAATTAAATTCACGCGTTTTGAAAGATCTAAAGATTCTAAAATTCTGAATCTCGATGACTTTAAAAACCTTCAGTGATGCATGTAACTCTCAAATGGTAGCTTCGCACCATTGGCTGATCAGAGCCCGCGGTTCCTCTTCAGGATTTTCTTAGCAACGACTTCACTTATCAGTAAAGCTGTTCTGTGTCACACCCAGCTCACATTCTCTCAAGTCAAGTGAATGATTGGTTAATTTCATCTCACACTGATACGGAAAGCTGACATAGAAAGCAATGCAACTATAATGTGATGTCTACAAACATATGTATTACACCAATGTAACTTAAAGGATCAGTAAATTACGAAAGTCTCTGTCATATTTTACAAATAAAACGTATTTCTAAGAAGAGAAATGGAAACAATTTGAACGTCTGCTTTAACGTTGATTGAGAAACATTAGAATTTAAAATGAACGAGTTTGAGTATTTTTCATGAAATCCGAAATTCTGCTGATGGAAAGAAGAATCCATTTTTGTCTGGGTTTGGGAGTATTACTCATGTTTGTATGTGCTGGTGAGTGAACATTACTATTTTCTTTCGCATAAAAGATATACAGAATTAGATTAAAAAGTGAATAAATTGAGACACAATTCTTCACACAAATACTCACCGTATGAATGATGTCTATCTATCTATCTATCCATCTATCCATCTATCTATCTATATATCTATCTATCTATCTATCTATCTATCTATCTAGTTTACGTTGTCTTTAATTGTATGTAGTATACGCATGTAGTCGGAAGCTGGTACTTTTTTCAATGAAATTGAATTTCCATGTCCTATGTATTAGATAATCTTTTTTAATTTCATAATTAATAGGTCTTAGGAAAAAGATATGGCTATGGGAAGAGTTAATAAGAAAGCATCCCTAAACCTACAAGAAAACATAACTCATAGTGCGGTGTTAACGATTTTTTCTGCATTTTACACTTTCAGATGAAATTTTATTTCGTAAGACAAAGACAATATTAGACTTGGTGGAATCGTCCCCGGGTCTCTGGTCAGGGTTGGCAGACAGCTTATCACGGTGCAGTTCCATTTGTGCAAGAGAGCCCACGTGTGTCTCTCTGCTTTATGATAAGACAAGGAAGTCTTGTAAGATTCTCAACGTGTTACACAAAGTGGACGCTTCTGTGGAGGAATTGGGGTATTATATGATAGACAGAGGAAGTAATCGAAAATGTGAGTATTTTCTATTGTGTGAGTACGTGTTATTGTGTTCGTATTTGTTAGTGCATTAATCTGAACTTTGATTATCATAGTAAATAATTAGAAACTAAAAATCCCGTTATAATTTTATCTCGTGGGAATTCAGGTTGAAATAGGTCCTCGGCACTACTTGCTTGCCGTAAGGGGCGATTAATGGGGTGGTCCTTCGGATGAGACCGCAAACAACCGAGGCCCTATGTCACATAAAGTGTGACACGTTAAATACAACTCCGTTCTCAAAGGTCACAAGCGCCGAGCATAGGTTTAAATTTTGCAGCCCTTCACCGGGAATGGTGACGTTTACATATGAGTGAAACATTTTCGAGAGGGATGTTAAATGATATACAATCAATCAATTAATCATCGTTTCAATTTCAATTTAATCATCGTATGGTTTTGGGTGACACACATTTCACACAGTACTGAGGTATTTACCACCCGTTCTACTCAAAGAATTCTACGAAGTATTGCAATATCCTACATTTATCGATGGACCAAAGTTGGGTTTTAATGGCATTCAAAATGGCTAATTTCGCCGATTTCGGTAAATCTTTCCTGTCGCAGATGACGAAAATGACGTCATATAACATTACGTATATAACGTTAAGGTAATTCCACCCTTCTAGAATTATAGGTTAAGTCTTTTATTTGATTGTCGATTCTTCAAATAATATATCTTAGTAAGAAATAAAACTGAAAAATAAGTATGTTGCGGTATTAATCAATTTTTTATCAATTAGTACAATATATATGTTATCAACGTAAGGACATTTTCTTTAAACAGCATTATCAAAATTTCAAAAACTGGCTGTAACGATATATTAGTTTCCATAACAGTTTCATGACACTGTTTCTTTAAAAAATATACAAAATGTTAGTACAAATAAAAGAAATTTTTCGCATAATGGACTTGACAAATAATTCAATGACAACAGAGTTATTGCCCTTGGATTCAATATTTTAAAATACATAATTGATTATTCATATATAATTTAGACTTTTGAAATATTTATGGTTAATAAGATTTTATTTACAATAACTATTAAAAAAGATTCCAACAAAATTTCGGTTCCTGTCATGCATAAATCTTATTAAATCAACGACTTTGCAAATTCTTATGACGTCAAAGGAGGGTGGAAATACCTTAAAGTCTCAATATCATTAGAACGTTTGAAACCCTCTCAAATAATGATAGTTGCTTTTCTTAACTAAATGTCAAGCGTTCTCGAAAATAACTTTCATTTTTCTACTCCAGTTTACAATGGAGGGTTGTGTGTGTTATAAACGTGTATACTGTTCACAAAGCGGGGGGTGGGGGTGGGGGGTGAGGAGGGGGATGACCATTGATCTAAACTAATTCTGTATGTTTCAAATATTTATATTTGTGACATAATCTCACAAGTTCAAATGTTATACATACAGAATATATGTACACGTAAATGTATTAAATATTTAGCATCATAAAAGAATAATATCTTTATGCAAATACTTATCTTCCAACTTCATGATGTATTTTCTATGATAGGTAATTTGTGGGAATGACGGAACTGAAAGGTGAAGATAACGAACAGTGATTAATCTCATAACTCCCACAAGCAATACAAAATAGATAGTTGGACAAACACGTGGGATCAGGTGCTTAAGAGGAGTTTTCAACCCCTGTCGACCGGTCACATCCGCCGTAAGCCCTATATCGTGATCAGGTAAACGCAGGTATCCGTAGTCAAAATCAGTGTGCCAAGAACGGCCTAACAAACGGTATGAAACATGTCAGACAGCATTTGACCTAATGATAAGTTGTATTGACGAACTAGATCGTTATAACGACCATATAATCTGCTAAATGCTAACTTTGATGAGACTGTTGAAACTCCTGCACCATCAACTTGTTTGTCAGTACCTTGCCTCGTGATATGAAATGTGAATAACATGGTATAAATTTTTAATGAAATCAGTTCTTTGATTTTCTGGGTTTTTTTTCATTTACCAAGTCCCTCTACAAGTTAAAATTTTGAAAACGAGAATCCTTTAAATAAATGATTTTCCACATGCATTATGGATAACGATTTCCCTTTAGAAGTTTCTGAAGAATCATTCACATTGCATATGCATCAGGTAATCAAATATTGATTTATTAATCATAATTAGATATTGATTTATTAATGATAATTAAATATTGATTTATTAATTATAATTAAATATTGATTTATTAATGATAATTAAAGATTGATTTAAACAAGTTTTGATGAGTAGTTCTCTGATTTTTGTCGACCGTGATCGTTAGCTTAATATTTAATAGCTCTCCGTTCCCAGTGTAAGCTTTAATTTAATTCATAAATGTAATTGTATTGCAAATGCCTCTTGTTGGTCGTGCGATGGATTATGCAATACAAAGCCCACCTCTCGTTAGGTCGAATGGTGTCTGACAAGATTCATACCAATAAAGCATTGTTACACCACGTTTCATACCGATTGCTAAAGGTCGTTCTTGATTTTGACTACGGATAACCCGTTCACCGGATCAGGATATAGGGTTCACGGTGGGTGTGACAGGTCTACAAGGGATCATTACTCCTTCTAGGCACCCGACCCCAGCTCTGGTATGTCCAGGGGTTCGTGTTTTCCCAACTCTCTATTTTGTATGGGTTATTATGTAAGTGTTATGAGATTGATCACTGTTCGTTATCTTCACCTTTCAATCATTTAATTTTACACGTTACACGCTTTTTCATTGGTTGAAAATTATTGGAATATTGTATCCAACGGAAAAATATTACTGCTTTCTATTGGAATGTTAGGAATTCTTGTGGATGCTTAGTATTTATAGGTCTATTTATAAATAAGGTATTCTGAAACGAAAAAACTTAACAATTCTATCGATGTATATAAATTTATTCAACAAGAAAAAATATCAAATATAAATATCAAAGAATTATGCGAAATGAAATAAACGTGGGTATTTGAGATCCCCTCCCCCAATAATAACACACGCCTGCTTCTGCGATTCCAGGCTGATAGTTAAACTTATTCAACCGGGGATGACAATAGTCCAGTTTGCACCTTGCGACAACATCCTTCATGTCAAAAACCCAAGTGCTATATACACCACACACTACCTCGGGAATACTGCAATATCGTAGCCCTTGACGACTATGGTTTCAAACTCCGGCATAATGTGTTTCTGAGTGGACACCGAAACAAGGCTTCCATTCGACATTACGACAGCCTTAGGAATTCACTGATAAAACTCGAAAAACTCTGTAACAATCACTTGTCCACCTGGAAGCCGTGATAACTCTCAAGAGAACCCGCCTCGTCTTGTCTATGATTGCACCCTATAATACAATATAATCATGCACGTGTCCCACCCTACAGTACAATATAATCATGCACGTGTCCCACCCTACAGTACAGTCTAATCATGCACGTGTCCCACCCTACCGTACAATATAATCATGCACGTGTCCAACCCTACAGTACAATATAATCATGCACGTGTCCCACCCTACAGTACAATATGATCATGCACGTGTCCCACCCTACATTACAGTATGATCATGCACGTGTCCCACCCTACAGTACAGTATGATCATGCACGTGTCCAACCCTACAGTACAATATAACTGTGCACGTGTCCCACCCTACAGTACAATATAACCATGCACGTGTCCCACCCTACAATACAATATAAGCATGCACGTGTCCCACCCTACAGTACAATATAATCATGCACGTGTCCCACCCTACAGTACAATATAATCATGCACGTGTCCCACGTTTGCCGTTATTATCGATATCGAACTTTGAACCAGTTCCACTCAACAAATTTACAGTAATTTTCTCTCAACAGGACTTATTTCTAACTCATCCTTTAAAACTGCATTCTTCAGTCCACAACCCGTTTGCTCAACAGTAAACAATAGCTCGAGGAAGTCGCCATTAGGTCTAACGGATTTAGTTCGTGGAAGCCGCTATTAACGGATTTAGTTGAAGTTTTTCAAGTTATGCATTCACAAATTACTTCGCCCATCTCAAAATAACATACAGTGTAGTCCTAGAATAAATATTTGATTCAAATCAAATCATTTAATGTTTTGTTATAAATCAAATGTTTTAAAATATTCAATGATAAGGAATAAATTCATTATTTTTTCGTTGGATGGAGGTATACCACGAAAAACAAAGAGACGAAAAAAATTTGCATCATGCGCTACGCGTATGTTTATATTCATGGACTTCACGATAAAACAGTAATCTGGATTTTGATCACTATTACTCAAAACAACATGGACATTGGTATATTTGTTGACTACTTTTAACACTTATTTTGCCGATCTTTGACAAAAGAGGCAAATATTGAAATGTAAAACTTATATGGTACCAATTTTGATGCACCAGATGCGTAATTCAACAAATAATGTCTCTTCAGTGATGCTCAAGCCGAAATATTGGAAATCCGACACAACAATAAACTTGTAAAAAGTAAAAGAAAAAACAGAGTGCCAAAGACTGGAGTCAAATTCGTATGAGAATTAGAGCTATGCACGAGGGAGATAATCCTTGATTTTGAAATGGATATCGAAATTTTATCCCAGCAATTGAATATACATCCGTACTTTGAAGCTAGTAACGAGGTACGTAGCTACTGGGCTGTAGCGACCTTCGGAGCCTAACAGTTCACAAGCAGAGGCTTCGACCTAGCGGTCGTAATGTAAAACTTATATGGTACCAGTTTTGATACACCAGATGTGCATTTCGACAAATAATGTCTCTTCTGTGATGCTCAAGCCAAAACATTAGAAATCTGAAATAGCAATAAACTTATTCGAACTAAAAAGAATAACAGAGTGCCAAAGACTGGAGTCAAATTCGTCTAATGATCAGAGCTATGCATGAGAGAGATAATCCTTAATTTTGAAATGAATTTCTAAATTTTATCACAGCAATTAAATACACATATTTCATTACTGTGCAAGGTGAAGATAACGAACTGTGATCAATCTCATAACTCCTATAAGCAATACAAATAAATAGTTGGGCAAACACGGACCGCTGGACACACCAGAGGTGGGATCAGGTGCCTAGGAGGAGTAAGAATTCCCTGTTGACCGGTCACACCCGCCGTGAGCCCTATCTGTACATCCTACAGCGCGGCCGAAATATTGCCTTACCTGACCTCATTAAAAGAAACCCAAAAGAAGGGAGCAAACCTAAATACTGTAGAGCAAAATTCTACAAGATTCGCAAGAACCTCATCGTCGGGAATATTTCTCGTAGCAAACTAGAATTTATGTTATAGACTCGATCGCGAAAATTACTCTCGGTGAATCAATTTACTACAGGTGAATCGCTGAATAAAGTAGCCGTGAATATTTATTTACACAGTTAACGCATCATCTGATAAATATCCTTAACGGTCAATAGACTTTCCTCTGTCACGGGTTGCTGTTTTTACATCTGTATCTGTTACGGTTCGGCAGTTTATAAGGTACTCTGTAGTAAAACAAAAACATCAAAGGTAATCGAGGTCATATTTTTCAATTCCATATAAAACTCATTGTAGCTTCATCCCACCTCTGGGAGCCACACCTTGGACATATTCGACTTTGCACTATCTGTAGTGGAACATGAGTTACTGTTCTTGTTTTATGCCTGACCGCCACTTTAGAGTTATCACTTTTTGTGTAATCTTCTGTGTTTTGAGCGCAGTACACAACAATAGAATGGTGCTGTTTATTAAGCCAGTTTTCAAGTTACAATGTATATCAAGTATCTTGATGTAAGCTGTCAATATGTTTTGATTATATTAAGCATAAGTACAAAGTTTATCTTTTCTTATAGTGAATTAACAAGTGAAATATTCCTTGCTCGAATTTTCTTCAATGTTTATTTTTCATGTCCATGCTTAACAGTTTGTACATGTAAAATAACTTTGAACGATTTTAGTTAGTACAGGTGTGCATGTAATAATAAGTACTGATACTTTTATTTGTGTATTTGTTTCAGTTCTTACGGTGATATTGTTATGACAATAAAGTCCGTCTGCTAGCTGCATGCTGTCTATGATCGTGGAAAACATTGGGGGCCGCATACTATCTAAGAATGTTTGTTTATGAATAGGATTGTCAATTACCATGTTACTATGAAGATTATTTTATTCAAGTTTGGTCAAACTTGAATCAACACTTCCTTATGGAAATATGACTTCTGAGGGACCTGCTGTTTTGCGAAGAAGATTTTGAAAGATTATTTTCCTATGTATCCCCGTGTAAAACTGATCCGTTGTTGTGGCCCCACAGTATCCCGCCCTGAGGGGCACTGATTTTGACAATTTTTAATCTGCACTCTCTAAGGAAGCTTTCATACACGTTTTGTCATTTCTGGTCCAGTGGTTCTTAAACTCTCAAACTTAAACTCTAAAACTTCTCAAACTTACTGTGCGACTACATATGCCAGAAGTGGTGTTAATCAAATGTGGATTCTAAAAAGTTATAAAGAACATTTAATAAACCTGAAATCGCAGATTTTTTCCAAATCAATAACATTAAAATCTATGACTTTTCAACACTATACAAGACCATTTCTCACCATAAATTAAAGACTAGACTTTTTGACATCATATACAGTTGCTTCTTTAACAAAAACGTAAAACGGAAATATTCATATAGTGATCAGTCATTCAAAAACTTACTTTGTTAAATACCACTCTGATTCCATGCACAAGTACTCTGAAGTTGAAATAAAAAAATATGCTAGAGTTCCTCATTGACAATATCTTCGTGGTATTTGGTGATCAGGTCTTCCAACAGTATGTTGGAATTCCCATGGGCACAATTTGTGCTCCTTTGTTAGCTGACCTGTTTCTATATTCATATGAAGCAGAATTTATTGAGAAACTTCTACGCAAGAAGAAAAAATCTCTCGCTATGACCTTCAATTCGACATTTAGATATATCGATGACGTTTTGTCTATTAACAATAATAGCTTTCATTCATATGTCGATTTGATATATCCCTGTGAGCTCGAAATAAAAGACACCATATAGTCGTCCACTTCTGCTTCATACTTAGATATTTTATTGAAAGTAGACATTAACGGCAAACTGACAACTCAACTCTATGACAAACAGGATGATTTCAGTTTCTCCATCGTGAACTTCCCATATTTATGTAGCAATATTCCATTATCACCTGCATATGGTGTTTATGTATCTCAACTGGTTCGACATGCAAGAGCTTGTTCTGCGTATAGTCAGTTTTTAAATCGAGGTAAGCTACTGACAAACAAGTTGATGGTACAGGGGTTTCAACAGTCTCGATTGAAGTCAGCATTTCGCAAATTCTATGGTCGTTATAACGATCTAGTTCGTCAATACACCCTACCATTGGGTCAAATGCTGTCTGACGTGTTTCATACCGATTGTTAAGCCGTTCTCGGCACATTGATTTTGACTGCGGATAACTCCGTTTACCTGATCAAGATATAAGGATCACGGCTGGTGTGACCGGTCAACAGGGGATGCTTTCTCCTCCTAGGCACCTGATCCCACCTCTGGTGTGTCCAGGGGTCCGTGTTTGCGCAACTATCTATTTTGTATTGCTTATAAGAGTTATGAGATTGATCGTTGTTCGTTATTTTCACCTTGTATTTAATTACCCCACCCTATTTTTCTAAGAATAACTAATTATCTTCTCTTGCAAGGTAGGATGGATCTAGAAATTAACAAATGTGAACGTGTTTTACTCAAGGGTGCTTTTTGCTACATGTAAGTTTGGATCGTATTAGTGAAGTGTAAAAAGTGTACAGACATACAGAAAGACAGACCGACTTACGGACAGACGAACAGACAGACAGACAAAAGAGAGACAACAAGTCATCAGCAAAGCTCATTTGAGCTTTCAGCTCACGTGATTTCAAATGTGTTTTTTTTTTTAGTTTGCGAAGAAAGATATGAAAGGTGAAGATAACTAACAGTGACCAATCTCACAACTCCTACAAGCAATACAAAATAGATATATGATCGTGATAAAGATTTCGGAAACGTCTAGGTTTCTGCAGCTTTCTGTCTCAAAAAATGTCAACGCATACTCAGATAATTTCTGCTTTGATTCTAAATTTCAGAATACAACGGTGATAATTTCATGAGTTTGAAAAGGTCTTTGTTTTACGCCCCGTCTAACAAAATTCACCCATATTGAGACGTCATCACTTGTAGACGAAATACAACAAATTTAGAACTATACTTATCGCTCAGGACCGTGACACTGAGGGTTCATGATCGTGCAAACGCTTGTTGCGATATGGGATCTTTGTCTTTAATATAATATCTGACGAACCTGTGATTCTCACTTATAATGACGAGCGTTTGGCAAAGGAGCAATTATTACATATGTTAACGTGTTAAGTTTCACAAGGTTATGGAACGAGCAGGGCTCGAGCTCATGACCCCCGGTTACGAAGCGAACACTTTACCACTGAGCTACCGCGATGTTCGTGTGAATTACGAGGGATGTTCGATATGTAATGTGTATTGTACCACAGCGCATTAACGCTTTGCACGATTTCGTGGATGATGATACCCTTGAATAGCTCTATTCAATACCTTTCCAACGGTATAAACACGAGCCTTCAGCTCCACATAGTTTTAAACTTAGTCAT
Organism: Ostrea edulis; assembly: GCF_947568905.1. Taxonomy (NCBI): domain Eukaryota; kingdom Metazoa; phylum Mollusca; class Bivalvia; order Ostreida; family Ostreidae; genus Ostrea; species Ostrea edulis. The sequence continues at coordinate 3,532,174 of NC_079173.1, read as the reverse complement.
TTCAATATAGCCAGTCGTTGACCACTGTTGTAAATATGGTTGGGAAACGGGTTGAGAATATTAAAGAAATTAGAGCTTATATAAAAGTTCGCACAAAACTCGGTCAGTCGGTAATGCAGACTGAATTGGGGGAAGTTTATGAGTCTGATAAGGTAATATCATATTTTCGAGACAGTTCGTAGGTGGAAAAAGAAATTTCTGACTGACACAGAGTCCGTCAAAGATGCAGCAAAATCTGGCCGATTTGTGAATGTAACAGGCAAGGCAAATGTCTCAAAAGTCAGGGAAATAATTGAAAGTGATGGCAGATACACGATTCGTGATTATACCAAAACTGATGGCATATCGCTATCGCGGGTGTATTTCATTGTGAAGGGTATTTTGAAAGTACTGCCAGATGGATACCGCATATATTGACAGATGACCAAAAAATTGGCACGAGTACAAACAGCTAAGCAATTGCTCAAAATATTTCCCAAATCCAATCAAGGACAATTTGCATATATGGTTGCTGGTGACGAAACATGGGTTCACTATTTTGAACCAGTAAGAACAATTGGAAACAAAATATGGCTAACTAAACACGGTAAAAGGCCCGTATTTGCCAAAAGTACCATAAGCACAAAGAAGGTACTTTATTGCATATTCTTCTCATGAAAGGCGAATATAAGAACGGTGATCAATCTCAAAACTCCTATAAGCAATACAAAGTAGATAGTCGGGCACACACGGTCCCCTGGCTACCAGGGGTGGGACCAGGTACGTAGGAGGAGTAAGCATGTGATGGTATAGCCTCAGAAATTCTGGTACCGAAGCCAAAAGTGTCACCGGTCGGTATTACCGATATGTTATACTAAAAAAGCCTTAGAAATATCATAAGCGACGCCCTGTGTCAGGATATAGGCATGTTCGTCTACTTCATAACAATGCTGCATCACATACATTTGAGCTTGTGAAACAATTTTTGAAGAAGAAGGTTACCTTCTTGCCACACCTACCATACTCTCTAGATCTAGCCCTATGCGACTTTTTCCTTTCTCTAAATATCTGGTCGTCGTTACAAGTCCCGAAAAACCCTTGACTCAGCCATCAGTCAATGCCCCAGAGCTCTACCTAAATCAGCGTACCGTGACACATTTCAGAAATGGATTCAGATATTGAAATAATGTATTTCAAACGGCGGAGAATACCAAAAAGGGATGTAATGTTCATTTCACTATTTGAGTTGAATGCTTTTGAGATATTGTGCAAGACACATTACATATCGAACAGCCCTCGTATGTGTGTTGATGTCAAATAGAACGGGTTAAATATCTAAATACAAATACAACGCAAACATTATAAGTTCTGAGATTGAAATTACGTAACCAGTCAACAGATAATGCTTAGTCCTCCTAGATACCTGATCTCACCTCTGAGGTGTCCAGAAGTCCGTGTTTGCCCTTTATCGTATTTTTGTTTGATCACCGTTTGTTATATTGACTTCTTGATTTACACAAATTATACAGCTTATACATATATTTTTAAAACGATTTGCCTTTGATTCTTCATATCTCTGCAATCATTGATCAACAAATGATTTCAAAGTTATAGCACGGATTTGATGACATCCCTGATCTTAGTGGGAAAACGTTTAGTAAAATTGATGAAGTAACTTCATAAGTGCTTGGAAAATGTATTTATATATGCTTTCCTTTTAAATGTAAGTTATATACAGATTATATTGCATATTGTCCTCTGAACTTTGAATTTCGACTTAATTGCAGTTGTATTTCTTTTAATTCATCCAATAAGTACCAGAATCCTGCGCTGATCTCGCCAACTGCTCTGAAACAAATACTGATGGGGAATACTGGTTATATCCGAAAGCGACGAGTGGACAGAGGATCAAAGTCTATTGTCACAACATGGGAACGAACCCAAAAGAGTACATCACCCTAAAGTATACCAATACATTTGTTGAACATGACTCTTCAAATTGGATAAAACACGGCATACGATGTCAAACGGACTACAAGCCTCCACTCAAGCAGGGCACCTTTAGTAAAATTGCAATAAATATCCAGGTATGATTACTTTCTGGACTTCTATGTAAGTCTTGGTAAGGATTTCACAAATTCTGTGGTGGTTTTAACGATCTAGTTTGCCAATACAGCCTATCATTGGGTCAAATGCTGTCTGACGTGTTTCATACCCATTGTTAGGCCGTTCCTGACACACTGATTGTGACTATACGGATAACTCCGTTTATCTCATCAAGATATATAGCTCACTGTGGGTATGAACGGTCGTCAGGGGATGCCTACTCCTCCTAGGTACCTGATATCACTCCTGGTATGTCCAGGGGTATGTGTTTACCCGACTCTTTATTTTGTATTGCTTATAGGAGTTATAGGATTGATCGCTGTTCGTTGTCTTCACCTTTCATATGTAAGACACATAGAATATGTGAACAGTGATAGTTACAGGTATTGCATGGAAAGCGGAAGTTGCATGTGACTGTTAGCGTTGACACAATGAAAATCCCTCATTGATAAGACCTTCAGCACCATACATAGGTCAAAGTTCGTGGCAAGTCATCGTAATGGTGATTTCTCGATCTATTAGAGTGACGCATTCTCAAATGGGAAATAAAATAATGAATTAAAAAAAAAGATATCGACTGTAAAAATATTTTGCAATTAAAGAAAGAAATAAACAGATAACTTTCAGAATTCTTGACACACTGTTGTCTGACGTGTTTCATGCCGATTGTTAGGCCGTTCTTGACACACTGATTGTGATCAAGATATAGACCTCACTGTGGGTATGAACGGTCGTCAGGGGATGCCTACTCCTCCTAGGTACCTAATATTACCCCTGGTATGTCCAGGGGTCTGTGTTTACCCAACTCTTTATTTTGTATTGCTTATAGGAGCTATGGGATTGATCGCTGTTCGTTATCTTCACCTTTCATATGTAAGACACATAGAATATGTGAACAGTGATAGTTACAGGTATTGCATGGACAGCGGAAGTTGTATGTGACTGTTAGCGTTGACACAATGAAAATCCCTCATTGATAAGACCTTCAGCACCATACATAGGTCAAAGTTCGTGGCAAGTCATCGTAATGGTGATTTCTCGATCTATTAGAGTGACGCATTCTCAAATGGGAAATAAAATAATGAAGTAAAAAAAATATATCGAGTGTAAAAATATTTTGCAATTAAAGAAAGAAATAAACAGATAAATTTCAGAATTCTTACTGAAGTGTAATGTAAGAAGTAGTGAGTATTTTTAGTTCATTTGATTATTACTTTTTTATCTACTATCTTGATATCTGTAATATCTGCAGGACATGACCGTAATTGGGAAGGATTACACCTTTGCTATGCTTACGGGAGACTTCCAGATTTCTTTTGGGGAAACGGCTGATTGTGGTGGAGAGAAAACTCGTTCAAATTGCCATTACTTCGGGAATGCCGTCATCAATACCCGAGGGACAGGGGTGATTCTAGATCAAAATGTAAGACCACACATCCGGAAATTTGATATAGTGATGAGGTGATGCCAATGAATACAGTTCAATTGTCAGAGGTTTATCGAGGAAAAGTAAATACCACTCACGTGACTATCTAGATATGGAGAAAAATAAAATGGTCGTACATAAATATGCTATCGGCAAAGCATCTATTTTAAACACTTAACAATATTGAAGTATTTCCTGCCAGCTATAAGGTACATAAATTGAACATGTTGTAAATTTCTGTAGATATCAGTGAACAAAATGAAACAGACATGGAATAAGTGTCAGTGTGATGTCAACATGATTTTTTTGTTTCGGTATTGTTCAAGCAATCCACTAAGAAACTCAACCTAAAATATTTTTATTGACAGAAACCATTATTGAATGTCAAATATTAAAATATTGCAGATTATATGGAGTGTAGTATATGGGTGGGCCACTGCTATACGAAATTTTCAACGCTCCGTGGATGGTGCTGAAATATCGTTCCAATGTGGAGGCTGGTGTGGAAGATGTGGACCATCATATGAACCGATGAAACTTCGGTTGTCATCTGAAATCGGTAATCAAGTTTTAATCTAGAAAATGGTTTTGCACGGGCTGTATTTACTATGAGAATGTGAAGATAACAAACATTGACTAAGAGTGGGCAAACACGGACCAAATGTGGGATCAGGTGCCTAGAAGCAGCCCCTTTCAACCCTCACATCCACCGTGAGCCCTAGGTAAACGGAGTAAATCGTTGTCAAAATCAGTGTATAAATAATATCCGGACAATCAGTATGGAACACGTCATACAGCGTCTGAACCAATTATAGGTTGTTTTGTATTGGCAAACTAGATAGTTATAACCATAATATTTTTGCGAAATGCTGCCTTCAAACAACATCTAAAACATCAACTTGTTTTTCAATAACCGGCCTCAATTTCAAAACTAATCATACACAGGATAAGGTCTTGTGAAAAGTGAAGATAGCGAACAGTGATTAATCTCATAACTCTCATAAGCAACGCAAAATGGAGAGTTGGACAAACACGCACTCCTGGATATACTAGAGGTCGGATCGGGTGCCTAAGAGGAGTAAAAATCCCCCGTCGACAGGGCACACCAACTTTGAGCCCTATATCTTAATAAGGTAAACGGAGTTATCCGTAGTCAAAATCAGTGTACCAAGAACGGCCAAACAATTGGTATGAAACACGTCCGACAGCATTTGATCCAATGATGAAAGGTGAAGATAGCAAGCAGTAATCAAAGTCAGACAGCATTTGAGCTAATGATGACGAACTGGATTGTTAAAACGACCACAGAATTTGCAAAATGCTGACTTCGATCGAGACTGTTGACACTGCTGTACCTTCAACTTGTTTGTCAGTAGCTTGCCTTGATTTAAAAACTGACCATACGCAGAACAAGCTCTTGCGTATTGAATCAGTTGAGATATATAAACACCATATGCAGGTGCTAATGGAATATTGCTACATAAATATGGTAAGTTGACGATGGAGAAGCTGAAATCGTCCCGTTTGCAATAAGTTGTGTTTGTTGAATTAGTTGTAATGACAAAGTAGATCTTTAAAACGACCATAGAATCTGCCAAATGCTGATTATAAACGTATATTCTAAAATTAAAAAAGAGAAATTGAGTGAAAAAGTATTAAACCTTGGGGTCACCCGTAAAAATGTCATGCCTTTTCGCTATTTTCCATCTTGTGCAAAATTATTTTGATTTTACAACACGCACAAGTTCACATGGTAACAAAATTGATCAAAATACTCGTATGAGTAAATATTAATTATCTCTGCAATGCATGGTCTATACTATATCCCATCCAAATCCATTGATGTACGATGCACGATGTACGTCCATATCGCGAAATCAAAATACACGTCCTCTGTGTATTCAGTTCTGCATGTAAAACTTACACGGTACCAATTTTGATGCACCAGATGCGCATTTCGACAAATAATGTCTTTTCAGTGATGCTTAACCGAAATGTTTGAAATCCGAAATAACAATGAAGTTTTAGAGCTATTGTGTACTCAGAACAAATTACTTTAACGTTAACACTGCGTATATTACGCACTCTCAATTCTTATCACTAACCATACTGTTTACCCAGGCCATTCAGTCATTCACATCTCGTTGTAGTTGCAGATGTAGAAGCGAAATCAGACGTCTGCATCGTATACTGAGAATCTGAGGGGTTGTTGAAGGCTGTTCAGGGAACCAGAATACACAAGCATAGTTGATGAGATGTCATGAGATGCAGGACATGACCGTGAACATGAGATGCCAGCAATGTACATGAGGAATCAATTTTTGCATTTGGATTTACAATTTAGATCTTTTCATGAGCCTTAGATAAGTTATTGAACTTCGTGACTTACCTTATTGATAAAAAATCTATTTTATTTTTGCATTAATGATTGCGTTAAAGAATACATTTTTTCTAGACCACAAAGCAATGAAGTGTTGTGAATCTTGGACTTTGCGGTCTAACTTGGAGTCCTCCGATATCGCACGATCTATTTTTTCTCTGACCTGCGGATGGTCTAGTGAAGCAGACGTGTTTTGTGGGATCGCATCACTCTAGTTATAGCGTGCGTCTAATCTTTGTAAATTGATGTTATTGCTGTTATAAGTGTTTTCCAGGTGTTTTCGTCTATAGAAAATCACTTTAGTAATAAAACAATGATAGATATTCTCCAGCAGAATTCGACATTGTACGTAAACAAATAAATAAATACTTGACAATTTGTTTCGCTGACATTACATATATGCACACGAGACTCTACATCATGCACATGTGTTTTTACTATATCTACCATGACGGACTTTGATCGTGCAGTAGTGGATTTTTCTGTGTTAAATGATTCATTATTTCAATAAACAAATATATTGTTATATCTTCTTTCGATAAAAGTATCTCATCCGTTGATATAAAACCTTGAGAGGGTGCATGTGAAATGGAATTCAATAATGTTGCGTCATAAATGTAATTTTGGACACTACTATCGGATATGCTTACTATAATCGTTCGTTATGGCGTGTACCCGACATGTCATTGACTGACAGACACTGCTACCGGATATGCTTACTATAAGCGTTCGTAACGGTGTGTACTCGACATGTCATTGACTGACATACACTACTACTGGATATGCTAACTATAAGCGTTCGTAACAGTGTGTACCCGATATGTCATTGACTGACAGACACTACAACCGGATATGCTTACTATAATCGTTCGTAATGGCGTGTACTCGACATGTCCTTGACTGACAGACACTACTACCGGATATGTTTACTATAAGAGTTCGTAACGGTGTGTATTCGACATGTCATTGACTGACATACACTACTACTGGATATGTTTACTATAAGCGTTCGTAACGGCATGTAACCGATATGTCATTGACTGACAGACACTACTACCGGATATGCTTACTATAATCGTTCGTAACGGTGTGTACTCGACATGTCATTGACTGACAGACACTATGAATGATCATTCAAAGAATGTTCTCTCTGCCACTATTTCAACAATGCCCATCCAAGTTCTTGTGGATTGTGTAGTTGAGGTAAGCGGTTGCACAACCTCTACCAAGATCGTCCCATAAATGTTCAATCGGATTTAAATCCTGGAATATAGTAGACCTAAGGACGTTAATGCCGTTCGTTTGAAGGAAAGATTGATTGATTGTATATTCTTTAACGTCACGCTCGAGAATTTTTCTATCATAATCAAACGTCAACATTGCCGGTGAAGGGCTGCAAAATTTAGGCGTATGCTCGGTGCTTACGGTCTTTGAGCAGGGAGGGATCTTTATTGTCTCATACCTGCTGTATCACGGGACCTCATATTTCTACGATTTCACCCGAAGGACCACCCCATTTAATTTATCTTTTCGACAAGCAAGAGGTACTGAGAACCAATTCTATTCCAGCGGGACAAGAAGTTACATATTGACCAAAATCTGCCAAGTTAAGAAAATTCACCAAGATGCTAAATCTTGTGCCATGTATCCTCCGGATAGCAGGATAATAAGAAATCACAAGAAATACACTGGCGGACAGGACCTGTTTTAACATAGTACATGTACCACGTTATACAAAATCAAACAAGCACGTATATATGGTTCTGTTATTACTCATTATCACATTTTAGAAAATGATACTGCCTTGATAAGACAAACAAATATATTCATATTAATTTATATACCCAAATTAAAGATTGTCATGTTTCTTTAAGATATATGTTTGATGATTCTTATTCAGATCTCGTGATCTTGACCTGAAAATTGTAAAATTTGTGATATGCTGATCACTAGAGATTAATTTAGTATTAATTTCGCCGGACGTAGTTTTTGTACCAGAACTTTTGATAATTTGATTTGTATATCTTCTAACGTTGCTTACGCTATTGAATGTAACCCACGTCACTTAGTGTATGTGGGAGAAACTAAGGGTTTACTAAATAAAAGAGTATCGGGACACATATTGCAAAAACATAATGGTGAAAACCAACTTCTCTATGAACATTTCAATTCCCCAGACCACTCCATCCTGTCCATGAAGGTCAGGATTATAGAAAAAATTACCATCACACGAACAATCTAATACTGAGTATCTCTATTGGTAGACAACAGGTAGATCAATGAATCAGGACCCTTGGCACTGTATTTCCATATGGATGCAATGCTAATGTATATGATGTAGGGAATTTGACTAGTCCACAAGGAAATAACGTGAATGTGATGGGACTCTTTCCAAATACTCAAAGACGGAAAAACAGTCACGAACATCGTTCATATAAAAGACCAAATTAGATTTTAGTAATTTTACTTCACATTATTGATGTTTTACTAGCAATGGTTTGATATTATCTGTCTTAATATACTATCATAATTTCTTTTTACTACATATAGGGCGTTATATAAATGAATATTATTATTATTATTATTATATAAGGTTTAATTTTATCGTACGTCAACAGACATTTAGATCCACATCATATTCGCAAAAACTTTACTCTGTTGCATTGAGATTTTTGAATACGTTATTTGAATAAGCCAAAGCTAGTCCATATTTGGATTTTCTAACACCAGAATATAGACTTAACTCTGATTATGGATGTTGTCAAACGCAGGCTCATTAAACCAACGCGAATCATGGATGATATTACTTCCGTATCATGTCGTCAGCTCGTTAATCTTAAATTTACAAACTTTTTAAAACATGATAAAAAAGCACAAACTACACATTTACTAACAGGTTCGCGATAACCTTTATTTTCAGCTCCGCGAAACACATGGCTAATTCTGTAATCACCCTAATCCTCTAACTTACTGAGGCAGGCTAAACTGCTGCTAACATTTTTATGAGGTCGTAAATTACCAGAAATCAGCTGTTTCTCTACCTAAAATACCAAACACAAAAATTGAAGAAAACAAAAAGAAACAATATTTAGAAGAGAGAAAAACAAATGGCCTTTAACAGTTTGTTAATACAAAATTATAATTTAGCCGTTTCTTTTGATTTGAAAACAGAACAGCGAAATTGTATAAAGTTCACTGGGTTATCAAAGAGATACCAAAGTGCCAAAATACCCCAGTAGTCCTGGGCATTAGTGTTCCAATGGGTACATACCATCCCACTTCTGACGTCACTTTCTCACGGAAATCTGAGGTAATGACGGTTTACGTGAAGACAACCCCCCAAAAAGCAAAAAAAGTTGGAACATCTTACACATATAATGGAATGAATAATCAATATATACAAGTAAAAGAATAAGATACTGATTGGTATGGTTCGTCACTACTGTGTGTCTGTCATACACTCCGTCCCTGCTACAAGACGTGCTCTATGAAGAATCGGTCCCTTCATAGAAACACGCACGCACACACGCACGTACACACGCACGCATGCACATACACGTGCACACACACACGCGAACACACAATGATCAGTGTTTGTCCTGCACCAAGTTTGCATTCCTGAGGATGTTATGATCTTAATTATTGGTATGACATTGACACGGATTTGAAATTCATGTGTTCGTCAATATATCATTTATTTTAATTTTTATCTCTATAAAGTTTTAATACATAGGGAGCTGTTTGTATACACATATATTTTAAAAAAATATTTTCTCGTGTGGATAGCATTCTGGGACTTACTTTTACCTGGGCAGTGTTGAAGTTAGTGCATCCCATTTGTGCCTCAACACATTTAGATTTTTAGTATACATCTGATAGCGCACTTATACAAGATGTACTCCTTCGTAAAATTGGATGGGGGTCTCCTCTAGTAGACAGTTTGCAGATTTCCACATGCACCTTAGCAGGGATTTTCAATGGTTTTGGTTTGTATTCTGCCGTCGTCGAGGGACCAAGTCGTGCAAGGCTGTCGCTGCTCTCGCATTGGGAACAATGGGTCAATAGCTTTAGAAATGCAGCGAAACAGTAAGTCTATGTAATATGAAATATGCCTGGTCTTTTATGTATTTGCATTAATGAATGTGAGCCACAACTTCAAGGGCTTGTTGAGTGTCATGTCATAATGGAGAACATGGCGTTAAAAGATATGAAAATAAGAAAAGAAAATGATAATAGAGAAATAGAAAATAAAAAAAAAATCAGGATGTTAATTATTATCATTTTTTTTTCATTTTTATTTTATTATCATTTTTTTCATTGTTGATTGTGTGCGGTATTAATGCCATTGTGTTTTTCTATTTGTTTGGTACATGTAGGGAAATGGTCCGAATGCTATTTTAGAATGTTCAATGCAGAAATAATGTTGAAATAATGCAAATTGATAACACTTTTCAAAATCGAACTAGATGTTTGTACAGATTTGTATCGGTAAAAACACCATATAACGAGATAATATATACGTGAATCAGTAGGTGCAGAATGAGGGAGAATTTACAATGTATGCTTCGTGTTAGTTGGACAAAAATAAATGTGAAATCATTCCTATGCATATTAAGTGTATGACTGAAATGTAGAATAAATATAATGCATCTGGTTTGAAAACGAAATATGTAACTAACCGCTTAATTGTTGCGAAATGTGGTAAGGAAATTGTAACGGAAAACTAAAAAAAAAAAATGATATTGTGAGATGAAGGAATAGGTAACTCGAAGACTAATGTTCTAATCACACCAAATACAACAGCGGGACATATCTTATAGATATCACACCAAATACAACAGCGGGACATATCTTATAGATATCACACCAAATACTTATAGATATCACACCAAGAACAGCAGCGGGTCATATCTTATAGATATAACACCAAATATAACAGCGGGTCATACCTTATAGATATCACACGAAATACAACAGCGCGTCATATCTTATAGATATCACACCAAGTACAACAGCGGGTCATATCTTATAGATATCACACCAAATACTTATAGATATCACACCAAGTACAGCAGCGGGTCATATCTTATAGATATCACACCAAATATAACAGCGGGTCATACCTTATAGATATCACACCAAATACAACAGCGCGTCATATCTTATAGATATCACACCAAGTACAACAGCGGGTCATATCTTATAGATATCACACCAAATACAACAACGGGTCATATCTTATAGATATCACACCAAATATAACAGCGGGTCATACCTTATAGATATCACACCAAATACAACAGCGCGTCATATCTTATAGATATCACACCAAGTACAACAGCGGGTCATATCTTATAGATATCACACCAAGTACAACAGCGGGTCATATCTTATAGATATCACACCAAGTACAACAGCGGGTCATATCTTATAGATATCACACCAAGTACAACAACGGGTCATATCTTATAGAGATCAGTACAACAGCGGGTCATATCTTATAAATAGCAGACCAAGTACAACAGCGGGACATATCTTATAGATACCAGTACAACAGCGGGTCATATCTTATAAATAGCAGAACAAGTACAACAGCGGGACATATCTTATATATATCAGTACAACAGCGGGTCATATCTTATAAATAGCAAACCAAGTACAACAGCGGGACATATCTTATAAATAGCAGACCAAGTACAACAGCGGGACATATCTTATAGATATCACACCAAATACAACAGCGGGTCATATCTTATAAATACCACACCAAGTACAACAGCGGGTAATATCTTATACATACCACACCAAGTACAACAACGGGTCATATCTTATAGATATCACACCAAGTACAACAACGGGTCATATCTTATAGATATCAGTACAACAGCGGGTCATATCTTATAAATAGCAGATCAAGTACAACAGCGGGACATATCTTATAGATATCAGTACAACAGCGGGTCATATCTTATAAATAGCAGACCAAGTACAACAGCGGGACATATCTTATAGATATCAGTACAACAGCGGGTCATATCTTATAAATAACAGACCAAGTACAACAGCGGGACATATCTTATAAATAGCACACCAAGTACAACAGCGGGTCATATCTTATAAATAGCAGACCAAGTACAACAGCGGGACATATCTTATAAATAGCAGACCAAGTACAACAGCGGGACATATCTTATAGATATCAGTACAACAGCGGGTCATATCTTATAAATAGCAGACCAAGTACAACAGCGGGACATATCTTATAAATATAACACCAAGTACAACAGCGGGACATATCCTATATATATCACACCGAGAACAACAGCGGGACATATCTTATAGATATCAGTACAACAGCGGGTCATATCTTATAAATAGCAGACCAAGTACAACAGCGGGACATATCTTATAAATAGCACACCAAGTACAACAGCGGGACATATCTTATAAATAGCACACCAAGTACAACAGCGGGACATATCTTATAGATATCAGTACAACACCGGGACATATCTTATAAATAGCACACCAAGTATAACAGCGGGTCATAATCTACAGGTAAACGGTTATATCTTATAGATATCAATAGAATGGACTTGTTTTAGTAAGCTTTTCCGTATTGATTATATTCTATATAGGTATCGGTCTGTATAGTTCAGTGGTTACATCACCGGATTAGTAATGTAGTGGTCTCCCTTCCATTCAAGATCCAGCCACCAATTTCCTCTTTTCATGTTACATTCAGTGCCTCGTGTTTAAAAAGTTAATTATAATAACTTTCCCCAAAACAAAAGCCCAACCAAAATATGTGAAAACAAGTGCACCTCCGGTAAGATTACAAATAATAAATTTACACTCATTCCAAAACACATCTTGTTATCTTTGGGTTTGCTTATCAACCAAATATTTAAAATGAAATAAAAATATAGAGAAACGACATGTAAATATTGGATCGTTTTGGTCGGGATGCCCACGTAGCAATCAAACATGTCGGCGCTTTCAATGAATGCAAAAAAAAAATAAAATAAAAAAAGGAAACTAAATTTTACACCTATGTTTTGTTCTCATTAGATTAATTCGGGTGATTGAATGGTCGTAAATGTCCTCAGAAATTCTACATCTACGATTTGTTCTCATTTGATTAATTTGGGTAATGAAATGGGTAACTGTCCTAAGTCAGGGGCGGATCCAGAAATTGCAGTTACGGGGGCGCCACTATCTTAAGCAAGGGGAATGGGGGCCACCTTGAGGCCCCCAGTGGGTCCAGGGCGAAGCCCTAGTGGGTGCCCAGGTGGGGAAGCCCCTGGAAGCTAATATATTTTACAGATTTTATAGGGCCTGCAATATGTCTCCTATTTAGTCATTTTTAACATATTTTATCAGTTTTAATAAGGTGAAATTAATAAAATGACGCAAATTTTAAGGGTTTAAAAAAAATTCTTATAATCAAGTAATTCAAGAAATCAAAAGATTTTGTCATGTATTTCTCTGGGAATGGAAGAAATGATAGCTTCTTTTATCGTTGAGTATATTTTTCTAAACAAGATACCACGAATTACATAAAATGCTAAAAATTTTAGGGGGGGTTGCGCCCCCTTGAATTTGCCACTGTAAGTACAATCATGTCCCATTCTTTCGCCCTGACACAGAGCAAGGTGGTCCTTTGTATCCCGTTCCTCTGTATGTTTTATTTAATAGTATTACTATCATGATGATGATTATTATCATTATTATTATTGGTATGAGTTTGGCACATGTAGATCTATACTGGGTATTAGACTCCCGACTGCCACTAAATCAGTCGTAATTGCGACCAGAGTTTAAAAAAAATACAATTTTGTGAACTAAGGAAGGTTGTGATCTTCATTTGTGTGATCGAAATCGAGATTTGGGTTACGTTTGATGAGTTTGGGTCAACATCATGTTTGAATAGACAGTTGCTGATAAAGCGTGATATGGATCTAGATTTATTGACACAATACCAGGAAGACAGATATATATTTGCATTTTGACTTCACATAAAGTAAAACAAAATAAACGATAAACAGGGTGATATTGAGAATGAAACAAGAGGGGGAGGGGGGGGGGGGCTTGAACTTTCTAATGGAAACACACAGACAGCTGATCATTCGGTGAGCAATACGCAATGGGAAAGAACAATAATTGTAGAAAATAAGATGAAGAATCCACACAGGTGTGAAATGTCAGTTGGTATTACTGTTAGAAGTCCTATTGAGGAGTTTAAAGCAAAATCGTGCAGTGAAAGCTGTTTGCACAGAAACGTGCTTTAAAATATGCTGGATGCCCCAATCAATACATAATGAATGAATAAATAATCCCATAAAATGGAAAGGCATGGGCTTTCAGTATATTGTACTGCACATTTCTGATCTTGCATAATATCCAGATACCTATATTCTATGACCTTGTCAAATTGATTTAACGAGGACAAAAAGATGGATGATTTTTTTTTGTTTCATAGATGATATATATCTTATCTATAATGTATATCAGCAATGGGAAGTAAAATATTTATTGATGACTACCAACACATTTTCAAGGCTGATTCATTACAAGAATAATATAATGGTCCCTGGATCAGGGTTTTTGGTACTTACGTAAGACTTTGTCTCGCATAATGAACATGTGTTATCTCTTTTAAAATCTTCCTAATTCCTGGACTTATAACAAAAGTACTTAGTAGTCATGGAAAGCGAAGGATCTTTCAAAATGATCCCTGGATCAGTGGAGCAAATACAAATGGTAAGGTTGGGTTAAAATCTTCAAAAATATGAAATATTTTATTCAGGGACATAAAGCAGACAAACTGTGTGAAATCCATGGTTCGCAAAATTAAAGAAAAGAATCGACTTCAACGGAAGATTTAGCAATAATTTGATTTGGCCAGGGTTGGGTGTCTATGAATACAGTTTCACAAACACTATCTGTTCGTAATATGTTTTTATGTGTGTTTTGTGGTGATGAATAGTTTAAAAAATCTATAGAGTCAGCTCATTTAAAAATAGAAAGGCTTAGATTGCTCCATGATTGAAGGTTGTTGAACATGGACTCGAGTTTATGGCCAGGGATATATCTTAGAGATAAATGTTAAATCAGAGTAATACTTTTTCGTTCATTTATAGGGATTTATTTCCCTGGGTATGGCTGACAGCTCTGGTGGTGTATATTATCTGAGTCCTTCCTCACCGTTGTACAACCTGTGGCTGGTTCCAGTCGGAGCAAGCCTCTTTTCTCTCCTCTACACAGTCTTTGTCATGGCTCCTGATATTAAAGTTCTCTTGGAGAAGGACTTCATCACGAAACTGGGTATTCATCAAGCTCATACACTCTCATCTAATGTATTAGTTCTACTCGAGAATTATCATAATGTATATCGACATACCCATGTGTTTTTAGATAATGTATTATTATAAATGATCAATCAATACCTGATTATTTAATGATGCATCACACAATAAATACGGGATATTAATTATCAATTAGTATTCTAATCTTTCAGGCCCGCAGTGGGTGCTGAAAATCATTGGGTGTTGATTAGTATTTTAATCTTAAAGGTCAGAAGTGGGTGCTAGAAACCATTGGACGTTTGAGGAAACGCCATTACGTTCGCGTGGTGGTGATTGGGCTGGCATACTTGGTTTCTATTTACGCAGCTGTCAAATCGTAGACATTCGTGATCAGATATGTGTAACGACCTATTCTTAAATCTACTATGTGCTTTTAAAGACAGAATGTGTAACCTAAATATATATTATATATGTCGTACATTTTATGTACTTGTTTTTGTAATAGATTTGTGCAACACATGACATATCTTGTCATTTACAAAGTGCTTGGAAGTGTATTTTTTGTTGTTCATCCACATCATGACAGATAGATAAATCAGAGAACATATCAGGAATTGAATAAATCTGATTGGTGAAGGTTAAATCTTTCTAATTTAACTTTCACCAATCATGTATTCACTGAAACCAACGGACACCAGTACCATGTTTAAATAAAAAAATGAAAGGAAACAAATTGTGTTTTAGAAACACCATGCCCCGGTGACAAAAAAAAATCCCAAACAAAACAAACAAAATAATGAACAAGATTAAAAACATTGGAACCAAAAAGTCATTTCACAAGGAATGCACAAACGAAATATGAGAGTCCCATCAATCACCATAAATTCAAGAGTTTTGAGCCAGGTTAAAGGTTAAAAAGGTCAAATATTATAGCATCAAATGCAAGGTCTTTCTATAATGATATATAATAGTACAAACGATATGAAAATCCGGTCTTAAACAGGCCAGGAAATGTTGTCTAGGGTACGTTTCCGTAAAAGTATATCACCCACCCACCCCAGGAGAAGGCTACAAAATAAAAAACGTTGATACCCAGAGTAAAGTTTTGTCACAGGATATGTATATAGATTAAGCGTGTCGGCATTCAAAATCCATGTACAATTTAACAGACAGGGAAAAACAACAAGAAACAAATTGATCCATCGGTAGTGGCTGAGACATAAAAATATATACCGACATGTTATACTATAAGGCGACAAAAATTACATAAAATGTTTTAAAATACATTAATAACCAAATGTTTATGATATTCACTTAGCCCAATACAATGGAACCAATAAGGGGCACAGGCTCTAAACGAATGGTAAGTGTCCATCGAGTACTATTCAATTAATCAAATTACAGATTATTCTGTTTATCAGATAAATACACGGAAAGGACTAACGGTGGGTGTGACCGGTCGACAGGATATATGCAGGGATCCGTATTTGCCTAACTCTCTATATTTTGTATTCCTAATGAAAGGCGAAGATAACGAACAGTGATAGGAGTTATGAGATTGATCACTGTTTGTTATCATTACTTTTTCTTATGACCTTCACAAAATTTGGCAGATTTCAGCAACATCGTTAATAAATATCATTCAGTTATGAAATAAAACACCATGGAAAATTACATGTTTCATGTGACGATCCTTTGGTAAATTATATTGCACTAAGATATGTTTCGGTAATTATCCCACCTGAGAAGAACTTATTTTGCTTTTATTACAAAAAAAAAAAATACCTTGAGGAAATATTTTAGTGTCAAATTAGATTTGATGGTGAAGCATATACAATGTAATGAAATTCTCCTTCCCATCAAAGAATGGGCATTCTCATTACAGGCTGTGTTTTACTTCACAAAACATTCACATTTCCCTTATTTCATAATCAAAGTACATTTATAAGTTTAAGGAAGACCGCTTTGGCTCTGCTGATTCACTACAATACGGACCGGACCACGGAATAAGATAGGAAAATACTTTTTTGGTGCCTGCATGTGTACCACCTTATCGCCTCAGAACTTCGACTGACTGTCGCCCTATTTATACTTCGACATCGAAAGGAGGCAGAGGACCCTTCAGGTACCTTAATTCCATGCAGACAGAAGGTATATGACGCTGTGAGGGATGCACTTGTAGTTTGACTTTTCAACACTTTAACGTTTCCCTTATCCCACAGTGGACATAGACAAAAGTATTTGCATAGAACTGCAAGGCGCAACTAATTTTGAGGGAAGGAAGGATATTTCTAGTGTTGTCACAAGATAAAAAATTCTAGGACTGTCACAAGACAGACGACCTCTAGGACTATCACAAGGTAGGGGATCTCTAAAACTATCACAAGGTAGGGGACTTCTAAAACTATCAGCAGATAGGGGATCTCTAGGACTATCATATATCGCTTCAAGTTTATAGGTTGTAGTGACAATTGAATAATTACCTTACCACGTATTTACCTGTTTATCTGAATAATGAAATCCTGGTGATATTCCGGGTCATATAAAAGTGATTTTATAAAAGCATAACTGCTTTCGGCAAGTATACCCGAGATGTTACCGATATTAATACAAGAAGCGTTACAAACCACCAATAGAAGTGATCGCAATCATCGCTTTGATGTTTCTTTGCAAAGAAATATTAATCAAGTAGTAATTTATTAATTTTCACTTTATTGCGCAAACCATTTTAAATATGATGTGAAGTTTCATTCATGAAATTGTGAAGTTTTAATGAAACGACAATATAATTATCTTATCTCGATATAATTTGTGATATAATGATAACATACATTCCAAACTCGTTGAAATAAATTAGATATAATGAATGGATGATGATCAGGTAAATTGAGTTATCTGTAGTCAAAACCAGTGTATAATGAATGGATGGTTGTAAAAGTAATTCAAGTTCCGATGTCATATTTTTTGCTGCAATAATAAACCACTATCCAAGTGCTATAAGATTGAAATGCATTTCCCCTACCTATTAGACATATCAACCTCCTAATCAAATATTAGTCATAAATCTCTATAGGATATGTTAGGGCCAATTAACATTTATCTATTTCTGCTAATCAAAATATTATGGTGCAGTTCTACTCAAAACGATTTCACAACCACGTGAATTCACGGGACCTACTATACATTCGGAAAACGATTTTAAATACAAATTATTTTCACTTGATAAACACATTTAAATCTGTTGTTCATCCTACTGCAGATCAAAATAACAAAGCCAGTCCTGAACGCTATTTCTGAGCAGATAAATCTTCCAGTTCTTTGCCTCGGATTAAGAAACAAGAAACCAAAAGGACAGAAAAGAAATTAAAGTAAGAACGGAAGAAAATGTGAAAACTTATGTTTCTATGTAGAAATTAAACCATACAACAATATCAGCCAAAAATAAGAGAGACGAGTTTAGAGGAGTGAAAGTCGAGTTTAGAGGCGTGAAAGACGAGTTCCAACACAAATGGCTCCCCAGAACCATCTTTCTGTAAAGTTACAGGCTTTCGGTGGCTTGTATTTGAAAAAAAGGTTCTAGTATGTTTTGCAAAAAGCAAAAAACAAAAACAAAGACCGCATGGTTCTAACATAAACAATTGTATAACAGAGCTAAGTGATAGAAAAAGACGAGTTTAGAGGCGTGAAAGACGAGTTCCAACACAAATGGCTCCACAGACTAAACAACTACTGATCAGGTATATTCGTCAAATCATGGAACAGGTAGCACTATTGAAATGATCAGGTAATGTAAACATTTGACAAAAAGCATCAAGAAAACAGTCGGTTCGATATATCCATGTGAGCTCGAAATAAACGACACCACAGAGTCGTTCACTTCTGCTTCATAATTAGATAATTTATTGAAAGTAAACAATAACGGCAAACTGACAATTCAACTGTATGACAAACAGGATGATTTCAGCTCCCCCATCGTCAACTTCCCATATTCATGTAGCATTATATCATTATCACCTTCATATGATGTTTATATCTTTTAAAGACATAGGGTCTAAGATATTGTTGAAATTTTGCATGTTCCAAAAGGGTGGCGAAATTTAAGATCAAAACTAAAAAATCACAAAAACTTCATCAATATGTTTACAAACACATTGGATATGATAGTAATTACAAAATAATTCCCTGTTTTCATTTGCCTAAAGTGGTACCCTGTTGACTTCGCATCTCATATGTTTGTGTGTAGCCACTAATCAGCGGGGTACCAGTTTAATATATCGTCCTCCAGACAAAATTTTTATAAAGGGCTAAAACGTCAAAATGACTTCAATTTCCAAGCGCTGCAGCTATAGATAACTCAAAATTAATACTGCAATTTTGTTTTTTGGAGTTCTTCTTGCAAAATATTGTGATGTCATTTTTAAGATAAAAGATAGACCCTATGCCTTTAAATGATTCGATACGCAAGAGCTTGTTCTGCATATAGTCAGTTTTGAAATCGAGGCAGGCTACTGACAAACAAGTTGATGGTGCAGGGGTTTCAACAGTCTCGATCAAAGTCAGCATTTCGCAAATTCTATGGTCGTTATAATGATCTAGTTCGTCAATACAACCTATCATTAGGTCAAATGCTGTCTGACATGTTTCATACCGATTGTTAGGCCGTTCTTGGCACACTGATTTTGACTACAGATAAATACGTTTATATGATCGGGATATGGGGCTGACGGCGGATGTGACTGTTCGACAGGGGATGCTTACTCCTCCTAGGCACCTGATCCCACCCCTGGTGTGTCCAGGGTTCCGTGTTTGCCCAACTATCTATTTTGTATTGTTGATAGGAGTTATGAGATTGATCACTGTTCGTTATCTTCGCCTTTCACTGCAGCTAAATGGCTAACGAAAGAGAACATTCACTGCAGCTAACTGGCTAACGAAAGAGAACATTCAAAGCAGCTAACTAGCTAATGAAAGATGAGATTCGAAACACTAACTTGACATCTGTTTTGGAGAAGAAAAAACAAGCTGGACTTAAGACTATGATGTATTTCAATTACAAGAGGAAAGGATCACTTCAAGATATATTTCTGACAATTATAAATTCAATGGAAACCTGACTTGCAGCAGAAGAAAAGGAGTCTCCATGCTTCAGCGTTTTAGCAGATGAGCGTACTGATATTGCCTTCCAGTGGCAAATGGTGATATTTGATCAGTACGCACTTAAATGAAGAATGTCAACCTGTTAAGACTCCAAAGTATTACCATACTCAATTTCAGCAAACAGTGAAACACACTATAAACCTGTTGTCTGACAAACAATTAAAAACTGTTTGATAATAGTTGTAAAGAGGAAAAACGGCTAAGAAACAGCTATGTAATTCCTTAAAAGATCAATTCCAATTGTATGTAAAACTTATACGGTACCAATTTTGATGCACCAGATGTGCATTTCGACATATATGTAGATTGTTCATATTAAATACAACGTCAGTTTAAATTCTGTTCAGCGGTTTTGGAGGAATACCAAATACATTTTGACCAAACTCCGATGTTTATAAGGGGTAATTGGATGACTAATTTGAAGAGCCCTATGTAATAGCCTATCATTTGCTACTCTATGTTTCACTTTAGCACCCTGTATCAAACACGTATGGATATCTGTAGATTATCCCACACTCGGGAAGCCCCACGAAGTCCCCTAATGTCCAAAAATTTGAACGGGAAATGATAGTCTAAGGAGTATTATATATTGCTTCTATACTCGTTTCATGAACTCTTTGACGATTAAAAAGGAATCAATATCCATTATTGAACTAATCAGTGTAAGATTAGATTTTTCAGGTACTCGATTCCTCTCAAGGCCAAATAACCCCTATTCACAGGATCTATATGATGAAAGGTGAATAGTACCAACATTGATCAATCTCATAACTCATATAAGCAAAACAAAATAGATAGCCGGCCAAACACGGACCCATGGACACACCAGGAGTGGGATCAGGTGCCTAGGATGAGTAAGCATTCCCTGCCGACTAATCACACCCACCACGGGCCCTATATCTGGTCAGGTAAACGAAGTTATCTGTAGTCAAGATTAATGTGCCGAGAACGGTCTAACAATCGATATGAAACACGTCAGGCAGCATTTGACCCTATGATAGGTTGTATTGACAAACTGAATTGTTATAACGGCCATAGAATTTGCGAAATGCTGACCTTAAACGAGACTGCTGAAGCCCATGTACCATCAACTTGTTTGTCAGTAGCTTGCCTCGATTTCAAAAGTAACCATACACAGAACAAGCTCTTGTGTATCGAACCAGGTGGGAGGTATAAACACCATATACAGGTGATAATGGAATATTGCTACATGAATATGGGAAGTTGACAATGGAGAAGCTGAAATCATCCCGTTTGTCATGGAATTGCGTTGTTAGTTTGCCATTAACATCTGCTTTCAATGAAATATCTAACTTTGAAGCAGAAGTTGACGACTCTATGGTGCCTTTTATTTCGAGTTCACATGGATATACCGAATCGACATATAACTGAAAGTTATGATCGTCAATTGATAAAACGTCGTTAATATATCTAACTGTCGAATTGAAGGTCACAGGAAGATATGTTTTTTTAATAGATTCTGCGTCATATGAATATAAAACACAGACCAGCTAACAAAGGAACATAATTCGTACCGATTTGAAATTCAACAGACTGTTGGAAGACCTGATCACCAAAGATCACGAATATATTTTTAACGAGGAACTCCAGGATATTTTATATTTCAACTTCAAAGTACTTGTGCGTGGAATCAGAGTGATGTTTTAAAAAAGACTTTTGGATGACTGATCACAAGATATGAATATTTTCGTTTTCAATTTTTGTTGAAGAAGCAAATATTCATGATGTCAAAAAACCTAGTTTTAAAATTGTTTTTAAAGGTATTGTCGTGTAAAGTGTTGAAAATTCATACGTTTTGATGATGTTGATTTGAGAAAAGTTTTGCGATTTCAAGTCTACTAGATGTTCTTTAGACTTTTTTTTAGAATCCACATTTGATTTACACCTCTTCTGGTATATAAAGTCGGACAGTAAGTTAGAAGTTTCTCCTTTACAGCTGTTAATATTTTAGTGAGGAGCAAAGATAGGGGCTTGGTAAAGCACTTGCTGGATCCAGCAATGTATCGTTGTTTGTAAGGGTTTTTCTGTAGTTTAGGAATCCAGTATAGGTACGGTAACTCATATTCATTCGACCCCTTGACTGGGATATTAAATGTGTCTATTAAATGTGTCTACAACTGAAGCATTTTTAAAAAAGAATTTTATCTTTTGAAAGGGCAGTTTTGATGATACTCTACATAGTTTTTCTCTCATTCAATTTGTTTTGTTTGATTCGAGCATTCTACTGATGATATCGGTGGAAAACTCACTGTGTGACCGATAAACAGAGAGTGATTACTTCTTCGAGACTCTCGATATCGCCCTTAGTTTACTCAGGGGTTTGTGTTTGCCTACTTTTAATCATGTATTTTATAGAATCTATTATTAACTTTTTTAATTTAACAATCGAGCTAGTTGACATTCTCTTCATAATGATGCTTGTCGCTAGATTTATATTCATTCATGAATATTAACAATAACGAGTCCATTTGGGATGTGTTATTCACTAGGAATTCATTTATTACATGTAATTATCTCATTAGACATACGTCTAATACTAAATCTTGAGAGTATCGGACTTGTAAACTTTCCAGCTTTATCTTTACATCTTAAAAGACAATGGTAGGAAATTTACAAGGAAGATATTCTTATACTTAAAAGCGTAACGCTTGATGACCGATTTACATCACTAAAGAAAGGACTACCGGGGTCAATATTTCAAAACGCATTTCAATTCTTAAGATCATTCAATCTTGCCGATGAGGATGAAGATTCTGTAAAAAAAAAAAACACCATTATACTAGCAACACAAATCTAGCTAGCTCATTTCGTATACATCGATATTGGACCAAGACTCCAGTCACAGTGTTTCTATAGGGGTTCAATGATATTATATATACTATTTTAAATCTGACTAGTACGCACGTTAACGAGGTTTATGTGTGATGAATCGTTTTCCAAAGCACAAAGACGTAGCCATGAGCATCGTACACACAGACAACCAAACATATACGATGTCACACTTAATTCACTTTCATAAACGTCAGCAGACATTAAGGTCTGCATCACATCCGTACCAAACTTTTACTCTGTGACATTGTAAGAAGAGTCTAGAGGTAACCCATACTTGATTCGTGTGTTTCTGATCTGAGTCCCTGCTTATGACTTTTGGCTATGTTTACTTGTTTAATATTTTAAGATTAAGTCTGACACTAGTACATGACCCATTTCTACTCATGAAGTTATATTGGCTAAGAACCGGGTTTGAGTTATGTACGATATATACGGTAACACGAGACCATTCTGATCAATGCACGGATTTTAGTCGACAATTACGAACCAACTACCCGTTGTTCTAACATAATACGGTAATATTTGTTGATAGGTTTCAAGAGTTAAATTCTCTTTGATAAATGCAAAATATATGGCATGGAGTCACTATTTTTTAAATGTTCCTATTGTTGAGAAAAATGTGATGTGTGAAATTTTCTATTTATATAATGTCAAATTCGCCATTGCGTTTATTTTCTCTGAAACCTATATACATCTTCTCGTTTGGTTACACTGGGTTTCCCAACAATAAATAAGACAAAATTCTGCAATTATACATTGTGCCCATCACAGGATCTTCAAGCCAGCACGGGTTATGGATGATGAAAGGTGAATATAACGACCAGTGACCAAATTCATAATTCCTATAAGCAATACAAAATAGAGTTAGACAAATACGGAATCCTGGATATAAATTCTTCAGATACATTTCACTTGAATGAATCTTTGTCTGACGTGTTTCATTCCGATTGTTAAGTCGTTCTTGGCATACTGATTTTGACTACGGATACCTCCGTTTAACTGATCAGGATATATAGGGCTCACGGCGGGCGTGACCGATCGACAGGGGATCCTTACTCCTCCTGGGCACCTGATCCCACCTCTGGTGTGTCCAGGGGTCCGTGTTTGCCCAACTATCTATTATGTATTGCTTATAGGAGGTATGCAATTAATCACTGTTAGTTATTTTCACCTTTCATTTCTTATTAAATGGAAACTACCCTTCCTTTGAAATAACAAAGCAGGGCCTATGATTTTCCTTCGTTTGTTATGCTACCACTGGGGCCTTGCACATATAGCGAGATAAAATGCAACTAAACCGACCAAAAGCTACCTAACAATGTTGATGAATAGCATTGCTCTTTTCTGGCAAGTGAGTTCACTTGAACGTTCCCAATTTTTCTCATCAAATGGTTAAAATTAAGGTAAATAACCTAATATCTTAAGTGCCACGAAATAGTTATGGAGACAGTACATGACACTTCCTGGGTTATCATTTCCCATACCTCAGTTTGGGCTGTCGGTATAACACCTTGGAATGCCCATGGGTAGGTTTACATTTTAGAACTCCAAAGTATTTTAATTTAGTGACTGAATAAAATTAATAATAGGTAGAAATGTAGATTAACCCATACCACTCAAAACCGCTTTTGAGGACATTGAAAAGATCGGATGAAATTAAACTGATCAAAATATTGAGGACATTGAATACATACATCCCTAGCCTAGTTTCAACTACTTTTGAGCTCACTGAAAGTTCCTAGTTTTACATCAGATGTAGTCATAACAGAGATAATCATCTTAATCACAGATGTTCGATGTTTATCGCTTCAATATAAAGGTGATGTAACACCTATTTTGCTGTAAATATCATATAACCGCGTCTTTCATGAAAGATCTGGAAAGTTCATCACATGGTGGTTTCTGTGATATTAAAACTGGTGAATTCGTAATTAGCTTAGGAACCATCAAGCTAAATTTGGACTACAGTATATGAATCACTTTGATTGAAATAGACATCCGATTTGTGACAATTTTGTGTGTGATGGGGATCCGGGTTAGATTATGTTTTCACTACTTCTTGCTTGTCGTAAGAGGCGACAAAATGTGGCGGTCCATCGGATGAGACAACAAAAACCGAGGCCCCCTGTCACAGTGGGTGTGACGCGATAAAGATTCCTCCCTGCTCAAGGGTCGTTAGCACTTAGCATAGACCTAAATTTTGCAGCCCTTATAGGGCGGTGGTGACGTTTCGATATGAGTGAAACATTCTCAAGTGGAATGTTAATCAATGAAAGGTGGGAAATAACGAACAGTGATCAATCTCATAACTCCTACAAGCAATACAAAATAGATAGTTGGGCAAACACGGACCCCTGAACACACCAGAGGTGGGATCAGGTGCTTAGGAGGAGCAAGCATCCCCTGTCGACCGACCACACCCGCCGTGCGCCCTATATCCTGTTCAGGTAAACGGAGGTATTCACTACCTCTTGCTTGTCGTAAGAGGCGAGAAAATGGGGCGGTCCATCGGATGAGACCACAAAAACTGAGGCCCCGTGTCACAGGGGATGTGGCACGATAAAGGTCCCTCCCTGCTCAAGGGTCGTAAGCGCCGAGCATAGGCCTAAATTTTGCAGCCTTTTATGGGCAGTGGTGACGTTTCCATATGAGTGAGAAATTCCCGAGTGGGATGTTAATCAATGTACAATTAATCAGCGCTCATATGACACTGAATTATTCTATACCTATCGGAAGTTAGTAATTTGTTAACCTTAGTTTACGGTTGACATACATGTTCAATAAAATATCGAAATATGAAAACGATGTGGAAGATTTTGTGATGTCTTTTGTTTAGTTTACTTGGATATATCGAATCGACTTACGATTGACTGATTGTTTTATGTCCCATCGAGGATTGTTCACTCGTATTGATACATCGCCAGTTGTAGGTGAAGTTCCACAAATTCAGACCTATAGTTAGCGCTCATGGCAGTATCATTGATAATTTTCAATTCCGTCCTATCCGAAAGACCTATAACTGTCATTTCCAAATACCGATTGTTTGGCGAAGGAGCAATCACTACATGAGTCTACGTCTTATTTTTGACGCAGCCATGGAAGGAGCGGGGCTCGAACTCACCACCTCCCGTTAATGAGACGAACACTCTACCACTGAGCTACCGCCACTGGTAATCACCATATGAACGCAATTGACTATTGCCAAAAGATAAAATGTTGTCGATATAAATAAATCAAAGTAATTTAGTTAAATAGATAAATATTGAATTTAGGTGCTAGAATGAACATGGAAACATCCACTATTGTGACATGAATCTTTCATGTTGAAGTATTTCCATATACACCAGAGCGTCAGTGTACTTTTCTGTTGTGGACCGTAATCATAATATGAATGAATGAATTAATTCTTCATCTGTTTTGATAATGTAAATAATTTATTGCAATACAACATGTCAGAAATAGCCTTCCCTTACATATACAAGGTATGTTTCTATACAAGATAATTTCAAAGAAAAATGAAAAACAATAATAACTACATATTTAACAATCTACAACTCAAAATATGATCGACGATTGTTTCATCTTCTAACTGTCAATCTAATTATCTAATTCTTGTTTTTAGAAGCTACAAACTCTTCAAAGGTTTTGTGCATCTTCCGCATCATCTCCAGCATCTCCCGTTGTATAGCTATCATCATATCCAGCTTCTCCCGTTGTATAGCTATCAGCTCAGCTGTGTCATCTGTAGAAGATTGAATTACACTTGAAATGTATGCATACAGTAAACACTATTTCAATAAATCCACGTTTTACTGTGGTATCAATTTAGTTTCCCATCTGATAGTAAGATAACTAATTTATCCTTTAGTTCTTGGGGATATCTCTTTTGATATTGAGGACAACTGCATAAAATGATATAACTGTGTAAGCAACGATTCGATAATAGTGTCATTGATCCAAACATATCTTACATTTATTTCGTTGAAAAAGGCAATTCAAAAGGATTGTAAAAGATTATATTTGATGACGAAAGGGCTGTGTATTTAAAACGTTCAAAGTTTCTGTTTTATCCTATCTATCGTCAATAATTATACCCCTAGACGTGGTAGCAGATTTCAGAAACTTGAAACTAATGGGAGATAACAGCGAATTATCGCCAATAATTATACCACAAGACGAGTATTTCAATTTTGTAATTGATGATGCAAAGATTAGTGACTTGGAACAAATATAACTCGTGTAAATTGAATAATTTTGTTCACCTGCTATTTTTGTCAATACGGAAAAACATTCTTAGTAATGCCTATGTCAATTTATCCGAAACCTTGTATTGGAAAACACATGCAGTCTATAACTTTCATATTTTCAAAGTCCGTTAGGATTTTAAGTAAGAATTTGAAACTGATGTCCACTTGACCCCCCTCCCAAAAAAAACCCCTCTGAAATTCAATATGACTTTTCCATATATCAGGTAAGTATTCATCATTTATTTTCAATTGTGGGAATCTGGGTCAGAACAGATCCTCAGTAGTCCTTGCTTGTCGTAAAAGGCGACTCAATGGGGCACGCCAATCGACGTCCCGTGTCACATCAGGTGTGGCACGATAAAGATCCCTCCCTGCTCAAAGGTCATAAGCGCCGAGCAGAGGCCTTAATCTTCCAGTGCATCAACGGTAATGGTGACGAAAAAATTCTCGAGTGAGATGTTAAACAATATACAACTACTACAATCAATCTACAAGGATTATTGTTTCACATCTACATTATTATAGCACATGGGTGTATATCCCATGACAATGGTTGTCTTGTATTGCTCATGTTGTATAATTCGTAAGTATATTTTAATTACAGGGTTAACACATCATATCTCAGTAGCAATCATTATGACCACAACTTTTCTCTTAATCTCATAATTTCTGTCCACGTACAAACAAGAAAAAATAAACAACAAGGATCAAACTGCAACATTGCTCTGCTACCATTTCTATTTTTGTAGTTACTGAATAAATATACCCCCGAAAACAAACATATATCGATGATAATGAAATCAAAGCATAATCTGCAAGGTACCTTTCACGGTTCTATTTGTTTTCTTCTTTTGTTTCTTACCTATGAAAGAAATATATGGATATGAAACTAATTAACACGTTCTCTCTCTCTCTCTCTCTCTCTCTCTCTCTCTCTCTTTATATATATATATATATATATATATATATATATATATATATCAACTGATATACCGTTACGGAAGAGCTTGATCTGCATATGGTAAGTTTTTATCGAGGCAAGCTACTAACACACAAGTTGATGGTACAGGGGTTTTAACAGTCTCATTTAAAGTCAGTGTTTCACAAATTGTATGGTCGTTGTTACGATCAAGTTTGCCACTACAACCGTTTATGTTTTCTTTTAACATAAAATGAGAGTGCTTGAGAAAGGAATTTTTTGACAATACCATAAATTATTGTCATTCGAGTTTGTGCATTTCGCAACTTATATGGTCGTTATAATGATCTAGTTCGTCAATGCAACCTATCATTGAGTCAAATGCTGTCTGACATGCAAGGTGAAGATAACGAACAGTGATCAATCTCATAACTCCTATAAGCAATGCAAAATAGATAGTTGGACAAACACGGACCCCTGGACACACCAGAGGTGGGATCAGGTGCCTAGGAGGAGTAAGCATCCCCTGTTGACCGGTCACACCCGCCGTGAGCCCCATATCCTGATCAGGTAAACGGAGTTATCCGCAGTCAAAATGAGTAAGCATCCCCTGCCGACTAATCACACATACCATGGTCCGTATATCTGGTCAGGTAAACAAAGTTATCTATAGTCAAGATCAATGTGCCAAGAACGGCTTAACAATCGGTATGAAACACGTCAGACAGAATTTGACCCAATGCGAGGTTGTATTGACGAACTAGATCGTTATAACGACCATAGAATTTGCGAAATGCTGACTTCAATCGAGACTGTTGAAATCCCTGTACCATCAACTTGTTTGTCAGCAGCTTACCTCGATTTAAAAACTGACTATACCCAGAACATGCTCTTGCATATCGAATAAGTTGAGATATATAAACACCATATGCAGGTGATAATGGAATATTGCTACATAAATGTGGGAAGTTGACGATGGAGAAGCTGAAATCATCCCGTTTGTCATGCAAGGTGAAAATAACGAACAGTGATCAATCTCATAACTCCTACAAGCAATACAAAATAAATAGTTGGGCAAACACGGACCCCTGGACACACCAGAGGTGGGATCAGGTTCCTAGGAGGAGTAAGCATCCCCTGTTGACCGGTCACATCCGCCGTGAGTCCTATATCCTGATCAGGTAAACGGATTTATCCGCAGTTGAGTTGTGAGTTTGCCGTTAATGTCTACTTTCAATAAAATATCTAAGTATGAAGCAGAAGTGGACGACTTTGTAGTGTCCATTATTTGAAGCTCACAGGGATATATCAAATCGACATATAAATGAAAGCTATCATTGTTAATATACAAAACGTCATCGATATATCTAAAAGTCGAATTGAATGTCACAGCAAGATATTTTTTTTTCTCAGGTAGAAGTTTTTGTATAAATTCTGTTTCATATGAATATAAAAACACGTCAGCTAACAAAGGAGCACAATTCGTGCCCATGGGAATTCCAACAGACTGCTGGAAGACCTGATCACCAAAGACCACGAAGATATTGTCAATGAGGAACTCTATCATATTTTTTATTTCAACTTCAGAGCACTTTTGCGTACATGTTTCATACCGATTGTTAGGCCGTTCTTGTCACACTGATTTTGACCACGGATAACTCGGTTTACCTGAGCAGGATACAGGCTCACAGCGGATGTGACCGGTCGACAGGGGATTATTACTGCTCCTAGGCACCTGATCCCACCCCTGGTGTGTCCAGTGGTCGGCGTTTGTCCAACTATCTATTTTGCATTGGTTATAAGAGTTATGAGATTGATTACTGTTCGTTATCTTCATTGGTCATACTGAGGAATTACTTACCGTCATAATACTACTACTACTAACACTACTACTACTACTACGACGACGACGACGACGATTACTACTACTACTACTACTACTACTAATCATAATAATCATAATAATTGCTATAAATATGAACAAATGATTTTTTTGCAGTTAGAATTTGTTGATACACTATTTCGAATCAGGCATTTGTTGAATTAAATGTTGCTGTTTTTTTTTTTTATTGTTTTACATTTGATAGGATATCAAGAATACATATGTTGGAGCCATTTATTGTTGTTATGCATTTCTAAATTACCTAAAATTAATAATTTTGATATACCTTTAAGTATGTAATGTAAAAAAAAATAGCAGGACAAATCCACCGTGAGCCCTATATCTTGATTAGGTAAACTAAGTATTTTTTTCTGTCAAAGGTAATTTGTAAGGAATGGTCTAACAAATGATATGAAACACGTTCGACAGCGCTTGACCCAATGGCAGGTTGTATATGCAAAATTAATAGTGATAATGACTGCAGAAGTTGATGACTGGCTATAGATAGATATTGAATAGATATTGATCTCTAATTTACCAGGCAGATTGAGATTTCTCACGCAAAAATAATGTGTCATTTCGTATTAGAGTCAACTGATAATTCAGCTCACCATGTAAAATGTATACTGCGAATTACTGTTTTTTTCAGAGTCTATCTTGGAAAATTTTGTTGAAGGTTAAATACTTACCAGATCCGGTTAATTCTGAAAAAACAGTATCTGCATCGGTGGAAGATGTGATGGAATCTAGATTAGAAAAAAAAAATAAAGTTCTTAATGCGCACATCAATGAATATTTACCGGAAACGGGATATATGAGCATGTCTTTACTAGGATTCGAACGCATATGATTGATACCCAAAATTGCTTGATTACAGTGACGTGTTAAACCCAAGGCGTTTAACATAGGCAGGGATTGTTACCTCTCTGTTCGAACAACATAGGTTGGGATTGTTACCTCTCCGTTCAAACAACATAGGCGGGGATTGTTACCTCTCTGTTCAAACATTAGAAGTGAAACTCACTGGACATCTTTTAATATGACCTCTAATGTAAAACGTTCAAAGAAGAATCACCACTACAAATGTTGGATATCTTTGAGTTGTCAGAATAGCCGGAACTCAAAGTACAGAAAGGTAGACATCCTAAACACCAGGCTATCGCCTCCGTTCACTTTATGAGATACTCTTACATTTATTGTTATATTCATCTGGTTATTGTGAACATGAAGTACCTATAATGTATACTGTGAATTACTGTTTTATCGGAGACTTATACAGTTTTGTGAAATTTTGTTGAGCGTTAAATACTAACCAAATCCGGTTAATTCTGAAAACACAGTGTCTGATGCAGTAGGTAGTAGGTGTGGTGGAATCTAAATTAAATTTTAAAAAGTTAGGTATGCGCAGATCATTTAACATTTACCGGAGAAAGGGTAAAGGGATACATTTTTAGCACAGGGGGTCAATCAATACTAGAAATCTAACACATATGATTGATAACCATAATTTATCAATTCAACACTGTGTTAAACGTAGCGTGTTTAACATAAATAGTGATTGTTCCTTCTCCATTCGAACGACATTAGAAGTGAATTGGAGATGACCTTTCAATGCAGAAATATGACCCTCTAGTGTCCTAACCACAAGGCCACCACACTCAGTATCCACAATTCTTAGTCTTCATCGTTGTAGTATAAAAAATAAATGTAGGTTTATTAACTTAATTCTCCTATGTAAGGTAGAGAGAAATTCATGAAAGCACTATAAATTAATGAATACTGACCAGGGCCTGTTACTCCAGTGGACACTTTAGTACTTCCTGTATCGGTGGTAGTGATGGCGTATGTACCGGTGGTAGTGATTTCTGGATGAGTAGTGATGGCGTCTGTACCGGTGGTGGTGATTTCTTGATGAGTAGTGCTGGCGTCAGTTACGGTAGAGCTGGAGTCTGCATCGGGATATTTGGTGACTGCACTTGTAGTGTTGAGATCTGAACCGGTAGTGGAGACTGAAGAGATAGAGCAGTGTATATTTCATATGTTGCATTCATTGGTATCATAGAATGAGGTAAAATAACATCTGACCTATAGTTTGTCGGTTTAAAAACATTCCTTTTAATATGTTGTTACAACAGAAAACTTTATACGAGCTGTAGATAGCATACTATGGAATATTTTAAAATTGTGATCTCCGCTTTAAAGTTGAAGGAAACATGTAGTCACTAAATGAATTGTCTATTAACAATGATAGCTTTTATTCATATGTCGATTTGATATATCCCTGTGAGCTCGAAATGAAGGACACCACAGAGTCGTCTACTTCTGCTTCATACTTAGATATTTTATTGAAAGTAGACATTAACGGCAAACTGACAACTCAACAGTATGACAAACGGAGGTGATTTCAGCTTCTCCATCGTCAACTTCCAACATTTATGTAGCAATATTCCATTATCACCTACATATGGTGTTTATATATCTCAACTGATTCAATAGGCAAGAGCTTGTTCTGGGTATAGTCAGTTTTTAAATCGAGGTAAGCTACTGACAAACAAGTTGATGGTACAGGGATTTCAACAGTCTCGATTCAAGTCAACATTTCGCAAATTCTATGGTCATTATAACGATCTAGTTCGTCAATACAACCTCGCATTGGGTCAAATGCTGTCTGACTTGTTTCATACCGATTGTTAAGCTGTTCTTGGCACACTGATTTGACTGCGGATAACTCCGTTTACCTGATCAGGATATGGGGCTCACGGCGGGTGTGACCGGTCAACAGGGGATGCTTACTCCTCCTAGGCACCTGATCCCACCTCTGGGGTGTCCAGGGGTCCGTGTTTGCTCAACTATCTATTTTTATTGCTTGTAGCGGTTATGAAATTGATCACTGTTCGTTATCTTCACCTTGCATTCATACGCATATTACGAAGTAGTTCCTAATTTAGGATAACAAAAACCCAGCGATTTCATACAATTTAGAGTAAGCATCAATTTAATTGCACCAAAAGCATTTCATAATATGACTAACTATTTAGTCCAAAACTTAAATCTTGGATATCAGAAATGTTTACAAGATTTCTGTAAAAAGTCGTCAGAGGTGTAGTGCTCGTAGCACACGGAACTCTGGGTAGATAATGCAACAATTCATATAATGAAAGTACAGTGATCAATTTCACAACTCTTATAAGCAATACGTATAAACAGTTGGGAAAACACAGACCCCTGGGTATACCAGAGATGAGATCTGGTGCCGACCGGTCACACCCGCCGTGAGTTCTATATCTTGATCAGGTAAACGGAAAATCAGTGTGTCAAGAATGGCCTAACAATTGGTACGAAACAAGTCAGGTTTTTTCCCGTTTAAAGTGGAGTAGCTAACATTGAAAAACACATTGAGTATTTCTTTAAGCATATCCATGCAGACTAAACAAAGAAACAGAATACGTGATGAAGTATATTCTGCAATATTTGTTATACCCCCAGTGTAGATGTGTTATAAAACGTGTCAGTGGATAGATTATTATATCAACTAGAAATCCTGTCTGTTTTAGATAACAGACCAGTATTTACAGCACAAGAATAAATGATTTACCTGAATCACAAACCATTTCCTGAAGTCTCCTGTCCGTCAGCAGTGTTCCTTTGAAATCAAGAGGACTTTTACACGATGGCTTTGGGTATGTGAAGTAGTTTAATTTCAAGTTTCTCGATTCGGCAAAATTGAGAAAGGCGACTAATTGGCAATCACATTTGAAAGGATTGTTTTCTATTGCGCTACAATGAGAAAAATCATGTATAGAAGACACACACTCATACAAGCATATAAATAGGATCTTTCATGTATGGCATGTCAAACGTTGCAATATCTGATCTTTTCCATTTGTATTCTATTTTGTCCATTTGCATTGTATAATTTTTCATTTGCATTGTATAATTTCCATTTGATTGTATTTTTTTTTTAAATTGTATTCTTTATTTTCTATTCATATTGTATAATTTTCCATTTGTATTCTATATTTTCCATTTGTATTACATAATGTTTTGTATAACTTCTATTTGCATTGCAAAATCTTTCATGTCTATTAAGGGATTTTTCATTTTGCTTTGTTACGAAGGATTTCATTAATATAGGTCCCACTTATATTTAGCCGTCACCAGCTGTAGGTGACGTACCACAAATAGACTTGCTATGCTCATTGTACAGTGGCGTAGCAGTGGGGGATGTCGGTTTTTAAGGTCACATTATCAGAAAGACCCGTGATTCTCGCTTTTGAATAGCCATGTATATGGGAAAGTACGGTTTGATACAGCCATGGCACGAGTACAACTCGAATATGCTACCTCACTGAATTACCGTGACCGGTTCCATATAGGACTAGGTGAACATACATGTAGCTAGTAATAACGAATCTTGCGCTGGGCGACCCCCTCCCTTCACGAAGATGATATTTTGTTTATTTTGTATAGAAATGTAAAAAAAAAAAAGCCAGGCATCTATACGTTGTTTTAGAGGATTTCGTTCTCCTATCCCCCATGCACCCCCACCACCAAGGAATTGTCCTGGGCTGCGTTCAAGATCGTAGCGGCTAGCTTAGGGGCTATGTATGGCGGCTGATTTGTATCATTTTACACTTTATCGTCTTTTTGTTATTTCGAGGCAAAAATACAACAAGACGTTTCTTAGCAACTTTTCGTTTCAAAATAACGAAAAGACAATACATTGTAAATGGCACAAATCAGCCGCTACGATCTTGAACGCATCACATGACTCACTGGAGTTCTTAAGACAGTCCCGAAACATCCAGTAGTTTACTAGATTCTTTCGTTCAGAATTATCTAGATCAGCCAGTGGTAAAACATGAAACAAGTTTGAATGTGTTGATCACATTAGGTGCATATAAATGATACATTAATTAGGGGGGGGGGTGCGCCTTTGCATTTAGGAAATATGGTACATTCCTGCAAAACGTAGCTCCTGAACTTGATCTTTAAAACATCTCGCGAATTACCAAATTCGATAAACGATAATTTTCTGGACAGTTCTATATAAAAAATAGATCATGTTAGGAGGGAGTGGATTTGCCATCGCTAGAGCAAGGCACGTGTTTAAATAACTAGTCCTGCATTGATCTGGTCGCGGTAGCTAAGTGATATATCGCTTGGTTTGTGGGCTGGAAGTCGTGAGTTCGAACCCCGCTCCTGACATTGCCACACCGAACCTAAGACATAAACATAGATAGTGATTGCTCCTTTGCTAAACACTCGGCATTTAAAAGTGAGAATCACGGATCTCTCGGACATGACCTTAAAACATATATCCTGTTGACACAGGAGCACGCCACCACTCCCAGTCAGAGAACATTTGACCTTATGCTATGTTGTTTTGGCAATCTAGGTCGTCATGACGACCATAGAAGTGGGATGGCCAAGCCAAAGTGCGGTGGTCTGCGCTAAACTCAGATGGCGTGACATGCCAAATTACGATGGTTCACTCTCATAGCCAAAGTACGATGGTGAGACACACCAAAGTGCAACGGCGCTTTCCGAATGCTTCAACGTGCGATGGTGTGAGATGACTAAATCTTTTGATTTGCAAAAAATACATAGTGTTTTGGTACAGACTGTACCAACCGAGTGTTGTTTCACCAAACTACCAATGTAAAATAATAATATTAATATATATCAAATATTACATGCATAATAATTATAGATAACTTGTTTCATTACCATTTAGTTGTCGTGTTATCAAACACAAAGTTTTCAAATGCGTAATCGTATAGAATATTTTACATTATAGTATACCCCCACGAGGAATTTAATACATGTTCATAACAATATAAAAATTATACGGTGCCAATTTTAATGCACCAGATGCGCATTTCGACACATAATGTCTCTTCAGTGATGCTCAACCGAAATTTTTGAAATCTGAAATACCAGTAAACTTGTAGGCCCTAAGAGCTATTTTAGGGGAAAACAAAGTGCCAAAAAAGTAATAAATGATCATGACTCCAAATCATACTCGGGCGAAGTAGATATTTCGTCAACAAGTGTACCTTGCTGTTCTCACAGAGTGAACATTGCCCTTGCTATCGTCCATGACAATCTTAATCACCCATGCTTTCCTACAATATCCCGCAAACGTTGATGCAAAGAGAAAGAACCTTAGTTTGGGCAAACTGGCGTTGCATTTCTTCGGTTTGATTATGAAAGACGTTTCAAACGATGCCATGATAACATAATGT
This sequence comes from Ostrea edulis, assembly GCF_947568905.1. Classification (NCBI taxonomy): domain Eukaryota; kingdom Metazoa; phylum Mollusca; class Bivalvia; order Ostreida; family Ostreidae; genus Ostrea; species Ostrea edulis. The sequence continues at coordinate 3,495,669 of NC_079173.1, read as the reverse complement.
CAAAACGTCACTGAACCCCCGCACCCAATCGTCACTACTTGGTCATTTCCGTAACCGCAAATGAACATCGTATTTGGTTCGACGCCATCAGACAAATGCAGCTATGACGTCACGGTCGTACGTTATAATATGAAACTAGAGCTTTCAAATGCATCTAAGTTACCATACATATCTAAGGTATTCTAAAACTATCAATTTCCACTGATACGTTTATATATTAGAGTGAATAAGACGTTAATGATGCGAGAACTGAATCTGTGGTGAAAATATAGATAACACATTATACAGAGATTCGGTGGTGGCCTTTTAACCTCATCCACAGGCGCGCTTCCGGCGAGGAAATGCATCGATTTTCCCCCGTACCATCGGACTAGAAGTGCCAGAACATCGAACTTTGGCGTCCGTAAAAGTCAACAAACCATCGCGAATTGGCATAGACCATCGAACTTTGGCGTCGACCATCGAACTTTGGCGTAACCATCGCACTTTAGAGTCTTACATTGATATGATTCTAGCAATCATTTAAAGTTCTTCAAAACTTAGGTGGGAGCAGTGTTGCGCTCGTGAGATATACTTTTGTTAGGATGATTCCGATAGAGTTTAAGACTGATATCACTTAAAAGTGTTAGAAATTCTCATTTGTTTATTACCTGGATGTCATTAGATATAGAGAGAGGAAATGCTTTTCGCACGATAATTACAGAATCCGTATGATAGAGACGGATATTTTCCGGATTTAGGAAGGACACATCGACACGTCAAATAGTTTTAGAAATAAAACTTTATAGATAAAATGCTTAGATTACATTAAAAATGATGGATAAATTAACAAGTTATATATAAATTATATTAGTATGTCAGAAGATCTTACTTTATTGAGAAAAGCATGTTTTAGGACTTTTATATACGGTACATGACGTAATCAGCTGCACCATTGCGTCAAAATATAAAAGCCGCGAATCATAGTCCGCGGCAACAAAATTCTGCATTACATATTCCATTACGAACTTTGGCACCGACTGCTGTACCGTTGTTGAGGTATTTCCTTTATTTTAGCAAATACTTTATGTATTAAAATACGTAGCTGATTTAAATTATCTAGATGGTACAAGAAAGGGAATTTTAGATAATTAAAGTATAGTAAATTTATTGAGTACTTAGAACTTCATATGAATTCTTCAATTTCTTGGCGTGAATTTTGATAGTCGGTGCACTCGGTGTTCTGTCCCTGGGAGACACGCAAGGTCTCTCCCAGTTAGTTAATTATTTTATAGTTTATAGTTAGTATTGAAATTATTGTTATTTCAACGGATTTAGTTGGATTTAATAAATTAGAATTTAACTTAGATAATTTGATAGTTCGGTGCAAAGTTGCACCGTTACCGCACATTTCAGGTGCGTTGAATTTAGAGTCGATTAATTATATCCTCTGCGTGAATGTATAACTTGGTAGCAGTAGATTTGCATGGCATCCATATGATATATATCCCCATTTCATTGAATATATAGTCTATGACGGTGTTATAGATTAAGGGAGGTGGACTTTAGTATATTACGCACGGAGTGGCTTTAGAGTCGTTGCAGAAGCACCTTGCACCGAGTTACTTAGATATCGTACTTAGTTTAACAACATTCTATTTGCATGATGTGCTATAGATTGTGGGAGTTGGATTTTATGCATAATTAAATTAGTTCAGGTTGTAATTCTGATCATTGAGTTGGAGATCCAGACTTTGCCATTATAATCTGATAGTATTCTAGACTAGTAGTAGTGTTCGAGAACGACTATACCTATAGCACCTAACACCGGACACAAAGTAGCACCGGACACAAAGTAGCAGCGGGCACCTAGTAGTACCGGGCACCGATCAACACCGGATTCCCATCAGTGTTTTATTACTAAGACATTTTAGCCGAGCAATTGAACTGTGACTATACTTGTGTTTTTGATACTATCAATAAATTATTGTATTACCTATTATACATTGTGACGGTCATTTATAATTCTTTGAAGTGTTTCACATAAATCGCTTCAGCTCAGCCCATTTAAGAATTATTTTAAACTTGTTGTTTGATAAATGAACTCACGGTATCATTGTGTACCCGAAATGTGCTTTGGAAAAATGGTAGTATTACTTGCGTACAAAATACACGCATTTCATGAAGAGTTCAACTTACGGACACACTTACCTACACATTTGATGTTAATCTGTATTCAAACAAAGTCATCAAACATTTAACCAAGCAATATTCAGGTAAAAAAACAAACTCCTCTTACGATTTCCGTAATAGATCTCAAATGAATCCGCATAACTTGCCTGCACAAGACTCATTTATAAACACATAATAAAATTTTACCTCTTACCACAGGTAAAAAACAGAGTACATTTCAAAAGTATATTTTTCGAAAGCAGTGTAAACACGCTGAATTTCAATCAAGGGTAATTAAACAAACTATTTTAAAATATTCGGATATAAAAGATATTAAAGTACTATTCAGACACGTGAATATTGCAATAGTGTTCTGACATCTTATAGGCAGTTTGAAATAAGGTCTAAAGCTTTTGACATTCTCCCCGTCATAACAGTTCAAGTTTGCAGTGACTTAACGTTATTTTCCATTATGACGTCATATATCGGTAGTTCAGAGAAGTAAAGGCATAAATTGCAGTGTGATATTCTATAAGGGAATCCTTAACCTACCCGCATTATTGGAGTTTTTTCCCCCAAATGTTATTGTAAAATATATTTTAAAAATAAACTACATGAATTTCAAATGACATGTTTCAAACTATTGAATCCAAGGGCAACAGTTCTGTTTCCATTGATTTCTTTATCAAGTCCATTATGCGATATATTTCCTTTCAATATTTTTGTAAAGAAACAGCTTTATATTTTTTTAATGAATTTTGTCGAATCCCTATATGATGGTACAGGAGTTTCAACAGTCTCGATTGAAGTCAGCATTTCGCAAATTTTATGGTCGTTATAACGATCTAGTTCGTCATCATTAGGTCAAATGCTGTCTGACATGTTTTATACCGATTGTTAAGCCGTTCTTGGCACACTGATTTTGGCTGCGGATAACTCCATTTACTTGATCAGGATATGGGGCTCACAGCGGGTGTGACCGGTCAACAGGGGCTGCTTACTCCTCCTAGGCACCTGATTCCACCTCTGGTGTGTCCAGGGGTCCGCGTTTGCCCAACTATCTATTTTGTATTGCTTATAGTAGTTATGAGATTGATCACTGTTCGTTATCTTCACCTTGCATTCGAAGGAAAATGTTTACTGTCAAATATAAATCTGCAAGCTAGACTTAAAATGCCCGAAACGAAGAATTTCAGGAGATAAAAACAAGCTTTTGAGCCGTAGCAGTCTTAGTTTCCGTGTTAGTATGTACTTATATTTAGTGTTCGAATGATTTTTCCCTTGACATATTTACCTACTGTAATAGCCAATAATAATTACTTATTAATGATTTGTAGTAGTGAAAAATGCGCGTATGAATTTTCATACAAATAGTACGTATTATTTAACGACTGCGAATATCCGACGAAATTGAAAGCAGAAAGGAATTACATGAAATCTATTTCATGTTTGAAAATACATGATATTATGAACAGCAACGCTTCACGCCAGCATGGATAAATTCAGATTACAGATGCTGGCGTGAAGCCTCTCAGTTCAGACTTAAATGTATTTTCAAAAGCGAAATTTATTTTGGTAGCGATTGGTAGCGATTGGCATGAGTTCTACAAAGGTGGCAGCATGTTATGTGTTTAACATATATTTATCCCCGTAACTGTTTATAGAAAATAATGTCAGCCCAGGATCAATTTCAATGAAGTCTGTATTTACCCTCGACATGCTATTTGAAGTTATGCCTCTTTAAAAAAAAGTGTTGTGTGAATACACAACATTGTGTTGTGTAAATTTGTATCAGCGGGACATGCAATAACACAACTACCATAACTCATTAACATTCAGTTAAACAATACAGAACTACCATAACTCATTAACATACAGTTAAACAATACACAACTACCATAACTCATTAACATTCAATTAGACAAAACACAACTACCATAACTCATTAACATACAGTTAGTCGATACACAACTACCATAACTCATTAACATACAGTAACACGATACACAGCTATAATAACTCATTAACATACAGTTAAACAATATACAACTACTATAACTCATTAACATACAGTTAGACAATACACAACTACCATAACTCATTAACATACAGTTAGACAATATACAACTACTATAACTCATTAACATACAGTTAAACAATACACAACTACTATAACTCATTAACATACAGTTAGACGATACACAACTAATATAACTCATTAACATACAGTTAGAGAATACACAACTAATATAACTCATTAACATACAGTGAAACAATACACAACTACTATAACTCATTAACATACAGTTAGATGATACACAACTACCATAACTAATTAACATACGGTTAGAGAATACACAACTAATATAACTCATTAACATACAGTGATACAATACACAACTACTATAACTCATTAACATACAGTTAGATGATACACAACTACCATAACTCATTAACATACAGTTAGTCGATACACAACTACCATAACTCATTAACACACAGTTAAGTAATACTCAACTACCTTAACTCATTAACATACAGTTAAACAATACACAACTACTATAACTCATTGACATACAGTTAGACAATACACAGCTACCATAACTTATTAACATACAGTTAAACAATATACAACTACCATAACTCATTAACATACAGTTAGACAATACACAACTACCATAATTCATTAACATACAGTTAAACAATACACAACTACCATAACTCATTAACATACAGTTAGACAATACACAACTACCATAATTCATTAACATACAGTTAAACAATACACACCTACCATAACTCATTAACATACAGTTAGACAATATACAACTACTATAACTCATTGACATTCAGTTAAGTGATACACAACAATCATAACTCATTGACATACAGTTAAACAATACACAACTACTATAACTCATTAACATACAGTTAGACAATACACAACTACCATTACTCATTAACATACAGTTACACAATTCACAACTACTATAACTAATTAACATACAGTTAGACAATACACAACTACCATAACTCATTAACATACAGTTACACAATTCGCAACTACTATAACTCATTAACATACAGTTAGACAATACACAGCTACCATAACTCATTAACATACAGTTAGACAATACAAAACTACCATAACTCATTAACATACAGTTAAATAATACACAACTACTATAACTCATTAACATACAGTTAAACAATACGCAACAATCATAACTCATTGACATACAGTTAGAGAATACACAACTAATATAACTCATTAACATACAGTTAGACAATACACAACTACCATAACTCATTAACATACAGTTAGACAATACACAACTACCATAACTCATTAACATACAGTTACACAATTCACAACTACTATAACTCATTAACATACAGTTAGACAATACACAACTACCATAACTCATTAACATACAGTTAGTCGATACAACACTACCATAACTCATTAACATACAGTAACACGATACACAGCTACCATAACTCATTAACATACAGTTACACAATACACAACTATCATAACTCATTAACATACAGTTAGACAATACACAACTACCATAACTCATTAACATACAGTTGACAATACACAACTACCATAACTCATTAACATACAGTTAGACAATACACAACTACCATAACTCATTAACATACAGTTTGACAATACACAACTACCATAACTCATTAACATACAGTTGACAATACACAACTACCATAACTCATTAACATACAGTTGACAATACACAACTACCATAACTCATTAACATACAGTTAAACAATACACAACTACCATAACTCATTAACATACAGTTAAACAATACACAACTACCATAACTTATTAACATACAGTTAAATAATACACAACTACCATAACTTTTTAACATACAGTTAAATAATACACAACTACCATAAATCATTAACATACAGTTAGACGATACACAACTAATATAACTCATTAACATACAGTTAAACAATACGCAACTACCATAACTCATTAACATACAGTTAAACAATACGCAACTACCATAACTCATTAACATACAGTTAAACAATACGCAACTACCATAACTCATAAACATACAGTTAGTCGATACACAACTAATATAACTCATTAACATACAGTTAGAGAATACACAAATAATATAACTCATTAACATACAGTGAAACAATACACAACTACCATAACTCATTAACATACAGTTAAACAATACGCAACTACCATAACTCATTAACATACAGTTAAACAATACGCAACTACCATAACTCATAAACATACAGTTAGTCGATACACAACTAATATAACTCATTAACATACAGTTAGAGAATACACAAATAATATAACTCATTAACATACAGTTAGACAATACACAACTACTATAACTCATTAACATACAGTTAAACAATACACAACTACCATAACTCATTAACATACAGTTAGTCGATACACAACTAATATAACTCATTAACATACAGTTAGAGAATACACAAATAATATAACTCATTAACATACAGTGAAACAATACACAACTACTATAACTCATTAACATACAGTTAGATGATACACAACTACCATAACTCATTAACATACAGTTAGACAATACACAACTAATATAACTCATTAACATACAGTTAGAGAATACACAAATAATATAACTCATTAACATACAGTGAAACAATACACAACTACCATAACTCATAAACATACAGTTAGATGATACACAACTACCATAACTCATTAACATACAGTTAGTCTATACACAACTACCATAACTCATTAACACACAGTTAAGTAATACTCAACTACCTTAACTCATTAACATACAGTTAAACAATACACAACTACTATAACTCATTGACATACAGTTAGACAATACACAGCTACCATAACTTATTAACATACAGTTTAACAATACACAACTACCATAACTCATTAACATACAGTTAGACAATACACAACTACGATAGCTCATTAACATACAGTTAAACAATACACAACTACCATAACTCATTAACATACAGTTAGACAATATACAACTACTATAACTCATTGACATTCAGTTAAGTGATACGCAACAATCATAACTCATTGACATACAGTTAGAGAATACACAACTACTATAACTCATTAACATACAGTTAATATAATACACAACTACCATAACTCATTAACATACAGTTAAACAATACACAGCTACCATAACTTATTAACATACAGTTAGATGATACACAACTAATATAACTCATTAACATACAGTTAGACAATACACAACTACCATAACTCATTAACATACAGTTAATATAATACACAACTACTATAACTCATTAACATACAGTTAGAATATACACAACTACCATAACTCATTAACATACAGTTAAACAATACACAACTACCATAACTCATTAACATACAGTTAAACAATACACAACTACCATAATTAATTAACATACAGTTAGTCGATACACAACTACCATAACTCATTAACATACAGTTAAACAATATACAACTACCATAATTAATTAACATACAGTTAGTCGATACACAACTACCATAACTCATTAACACACAGTTAAGTAATACTCAACTACCTTAACTCATTAACATACAGTTAAACAATACACAACTACTATAATTCATTGACATACAGTTAGACAATACACAGCTACCATAACTTGTTAACATACAGTTAGACAATACACAACTAATATAACTAATTAACATACAGTTAGACAATACACAACTACCATAACTCATTAACATACAGTTAATATAATACACAACTACTATAACTCATTAACATACAGTTAGATGATTCACAACTACCATAACTCATTAACATACAGTTAGATGATACACAACTAATATAACTCAATATCATACAGTTAGACAATACACAACTACCATAACTCCTTAACATACAGTTAAACAATACGCAACTACCATAACTCATTAACATACAGTTAAACAATACACAACTACCATAACTCATTAACATACATTTAAGTGATACGCAACTACCATAACTCATTGATATACAGTTAGACAATACAGAACTACCATAACTCATTAAAATACAGTTAGATGATACACAACTACCATAACTCATTAACATACAGTTAAACAATACACAACTACCATAACTCATTAACGTACATTTAAGTGATACGCAACTACCATAACTCATTGATATACAGTTAGACAATACACAACTACCATAACTCATTAACATACAGTTAGAGAATACACAACTAATATAACTCATTAACATACAGTTAAACAATACACAACTACTATAACTCATTAACATACAGTTAGATGATACACAACTACCATAACTCATTAACATACAGTTAAACAATACAGAACTACCATAACTCATTAACATACAGTTAAACAATACAGAACTACCATAACTCATTAACATACAGTTAAACAATAGACAACTAACATAACTCATTAGTACACATTAGTACATAGTTAGACAATACACAACAACTATAACTCATTAACATACAGTTAGACAATACACAACTACCATAACTCATTAACATACAGTTAAACAATACACAACTACTATAACTCATTAACAAACAGTTAAACAATACACAACTACCATAACTCATTAACATACTGTTAAACAACATACAACTACCTTAACTCATTAACATACAGTTTGACAATACACAACTACCATAACTCATTAACATACAGTTAAACAATATACAACTACCATAACTCATTAGTACACATTAGTACATAGTTAGACAATACACAACAACTATAACTCATTAACATACAGTTAGACAATACACAACTACTATAATTCATTAACATACAGTTAAACAACACACAACTACTATAACTAATTAACATACAGTTAAACAATACGCAACTACTATAACTCATTAACATACAGTTAAACAATACACAACTACTATAACTTATTAACATACAGTTAGACAATACACAACTAATATAACTCATTAACATACAGTTAGATGATACACAACTACCATAACTCATTAACATACAGTTAATATAATACACAACTACTATAACTCATTAACATACAGTTAAATGATACACAACTACCATAACTCATTAACATACAGTTAAACAATACACAACTACCATAACTCATTAACATACAGTTAGACAATACACAACTACTATAATTCATTGACATACAGTTAGACAATACACAGCTACCATAACTTGTTAACATACAGTTAGACAATACACAACTAATATAACTAATTAACATACAGTTAGACAATACACAACTACCATAACTCATTAACATACAGTTAATATAATACACAACTACTATAACTCATTAACATACAGTTAGATGATTCACAACTACCATAACTCATTAACATACAGTTAGATGATACACAACTAATATAACTCAATAACATACAGTTAGACAATACACAACTACCATAACTCCTTAACATACAGTTAAACAATACGCAACTACCATAACTCATTAACATACAGTTAAACAATACACAACTACCATAACTCATTAACATACATTTAAGTGATACGCAACTACCATAACTCATTGATATACAGTTAGACAATACAGAACTACCATAACTCATTAAAATACAGTTAGATGATACACAACTACCATAACTCATTAACATACAGTTAAACAATACACAACTACCATAACTCATTAACGTACATTTAAGTGATACGCAACTACCATAACTCATTGATATACATTTAGACAATACACAACTACCATAACTCATTAACATACAGTTAGAGAATACACAACTAATATAACTCATTAACATACAGTTAAACAATACACAACTACTATAACTCATTAACATACAGTTAGATGATACACAACTACCATAACTCATTAACATACAGTTAAACAATACAGAACTACCATAACTCATTAACATACAGTTAAACAATACAGAACTACCATAACTCATTAACATACAGTTAAACAATAGACAACTAACATAACTCATTAGTACACATTAGTACATAGTTAGACAATACACAACAACTATAACTCATTAACATACAGTTAGACAATACACAACTACCATAACTCATTAACATACAGTTAAACAATACACAACTACTATAACTCATTAACAAACAGTTAAACAATACACAACTACCATAACTCATTAACATACCGTTAAACAACATACAACTACCTTAACTCATTAACATACAGTTTGACAATACACAACTACCATAACTCATTAACATACAGTTAAACAATATACAACTACCATAACTCATTAGTACACATTAGTACATAGTTAGACAATACACAACAACTATAACTCATTAACATACAGTTAGACAATACACAACTACTATAATTCATTAACATACAGTTAAACAACACATAACTACTATAACTAATTAACATACAGTTAAACAATACGCAACTACTATAACTCATTAACATACAGTTAAACAATACACAACTACTATAACTTATTAACATACAGTTAGACAATACACAACTAATATAACTCATTAACATACAGTTAGATGATACACAACTACCATAACTCATTAACATACAGTTAATATAATACACAACTACTATAACTCATTAACATACAGTTAAATGATACACAACTACCATAACTCATTAACATACAGTTAAACAATACACAACTACCATAACTCATTAACATACAGTTAGACAATACACAACTACCATAACTCATTAACATACAGTTAAACAATACACAGCTACCATAACTCATTAACATACAGTTAAACAATACACAACTACCATAACTCATTAACATACAGTTAAACAATACACAACTACCATAACTCATTAACATACAGTTAAACAATACAAAACTACCATAACTCATTAACATACATTTAAACAATACACAACTACCATAACTCATTAACATACAGTTAAACAATACACAACTACCATAACTCATTAACATACAGTTAGATGATACACAACTAATATAACTCATTAACATACAGTTAGACAATACACAACTACCATAACTCATTAACATACAGTTAATATAATACACAACTACTATAACTCATTAACATACAGTTAGAATATACACAACTACCATAACTCATTAACATACAGTTAAACAATACACAACTACCATAACTCATTAACATACAGTTAAACAATACACAACTACCATAATTAATTAACATACAGTTAGTCGATACACAACTACCATAACTCATTAACATACAGTTAAACAATATACAACTACCATAATTAATTAACATACAGTTAGTCGATACACAACTACCATAACTTGTTAACATACAGTTAGACAATACACAACTAATATAACTAATTAACATACAGTTAGACAATACACAACTACCATAACTCATTAACATACAGTTAATATAATACACAACTACCATAACTCATTAACATACAGTTAAACAATACACAACTACCATAACTCATAAGCATACAGTTAAACAATACACAACTACCATAACTCATTAACATACAGTTAAACAATACACAACTACCATAACTCATTAACATACAGTTAAACAATACACAACTACCATAACTCATTAACATACAGTTAATATAATACACAACTAACATCACTCATTAGTACACAGTTTGACATTACACAACTACCATAACTCATTAACATACAGTTAAACGATACAGAACTACCATAACTCATTAACATAGAGTTAGACAATGTACAACTAGCATAATTCATTAACATACAGTTAGACGATACACAATAAAACGACCTTGAGTATTAGTTTAATATGTTAATAATAAGGAAGAACATTACGTTAGCACGTGTGAAATGTTGACAATAGTCTCAAAGAAGAAACCGTTTGATAAACACGAAAGTCTTTTTTTGATATGGAAGATATTATAAATGAATTAATATGCCTGCCTTTTTTCATGGGATAGCAGTGCTTGACTTAAAGTCCGAAATATGTTTAATAATGATATTCAGCTTTAAAAACATCTGTATGCCTTTTCTGAAAAGGTGTGATTTCTGAATTCTTTTGTTTGCAATATTCACTTCAAATTCAATCAAATACAAAACGGATAATAATGGAGATCTAAATTCAATAGAATATAACAAGAGGGTCAGGGGACACAGCGCTCGCGTGAGTCACCTAGGTCCATGGCTAAATATTTTCCATATAAAAGGTGAAGATAATGAACAGTGATCAATCTCATAACTCCTATATACAATACAAAACATACAGTTGGGCAAACACGGACCCCCAGATACACAAAAGGTGGGATCAGGTGCCTAGGAGAGAACATCTCCTGTCAACCGCTTACACAACTCGTGAGCCCTATATCCTGATCAGGTAAACAGTTATCCGGAGACCATGGTTTTTGTAAAATT